>NW_027462134.1:0-46038 GCF_050947455.1 Rhinoderma darwinii
GGCAAATGTTTCTAAAGCTAATTCTTGAACCGTAAGTCCTAGACGCTCGATCTTGGCGGCATTCGTCTCAGCGCCTGGCAATTAGTATAGGAGCACTGTGTTTGACTTCTCTGGATGTTTCCCAGGCGAGTTATTGACAAGTAAATCCTAGACGCTCGATCTTGGTTATTTTCGCTTTCGCGGCTGGCAGTAAAAGAACCATGTTTCTGTGAATAACTCCTGAACCGTAAGTCCTAGACGCTCGCTCTTGGCTGCATTCGATTCAGCTCGTGGCAGCCAGTCTAAAAAACACTATCTTGGACTTCTCTGCATGTTTCCCAGGCGAGAAATTGGCAGCATGTTCAGAACCATGTTTCTGTGAATAACTCCTGAACCGTAAGTCCTAGACGCTCGATCTTGGCGGCATTCGTCTCAGCGCCTGGCAATTAGTATAGGAGCACTGTGTTTGACTTCTCTGGATGTTTCCCAGGCGAGTTATTGACAAGTAAATCCTAGACGCTCGATCTTGGTTATTTTCGCTTTCGCGGCTGGCAGTAAAAGAACCATGTTTCTGTGAATAACTCCTGAACCGTAAGTCCTAGACGCTCGCTCTTGGCTGCATTCGATTCAGCTCGTGGCAGCCAGTCTAAAAAACACTATCTTGGACTTCTCTGCATGTTTCCCAGGCGAGCAATTGGCAGCATGTTCAGAACCATGTTTCTGTGAATAACTCCTGAACCGTAAGTCCTAGACGCTCGCTCTTGGCTGCATTCGATTCAGCTCGTGGCAGCCAGTCTAAAAAACACTATCTTGGACTTCTCTGCATGTTTCCCAGGCGAGAAATTGGCAGCATGTTCAGAACCATGTTTCTGTGAATAACTCCTGAACCGTAAGTCCTAGACGCTCGCTCTTGGCTGCATTCGATTCAGCTCGTGGCAGCCAGTCTAAAAAACACTATCTTGGACTTCTCTGCATGTTTCCCAGGCGAGAAATTGGCAGCATGTTCAGAACCATGTTTCTGTGAATAACTCCTGAACCGTAAGTCCTAGACGCTCGCTCTTGGCTGCATTCGATTCAGCTCGTGGCAGCCAGTCTAAAAAACACTATCTTGGACTTCTCTGCATGTTTCCCAGGCGAGAAATTGGCAGCATGTTCAGAACCATGTTTCTGTGAATAACTCCTGAACCGTAAGTCCTAGACGCTCGATCTTGGCGGCATTCGTCTCAGCGCCTGGCAATTAGTATAGGAGCACTGTGTTTGACTTCTCTGGATGTTTCCCAGGCGAGTTATTGACAAGTAAATCCTAGACGCTCGATCTTGGTTATTTTCGCTTTCGCGGCTGGCAGTAAAAGAACCATGTTTCTGTGAATAACTCCTGAACCGTAAGTCCTAGACGCTCGCTCTTGGCTGCATTCGATTCAGCTCGTGGCAGCCAGTCTAAAAAACACTATCTTGGACTTCTCTGCATGTTTCCCAGGCGAGCAATTGGCAGCATGTTCAGAACCATGTTTCTGTGAATAACTCCTGAACCGTAAGTCCTAGACGCTCGCTCTTGGCTGCATTCGATTCAGCTCGTGGCAGCCAGTCTAAAAAACACTATCTTGGACTTCTCTGCATGTTTCCCAGGCGAGCAATTGGCAGCATGTTCAGAACCATGTTTCTGTGAATAACTCCTGAACCGTAAGTCCTAGACGCTCGCTCTTGGCTGCATTCGATTCAGCTCGTGGCAGCCAGTCTAAAAAACACTATCTTGGACTTCTCTGCATGTTTCCCAGGCGAGCAATTGGCAGCATGTTCAGAACCATGTTTCTGTGAATAACTCCTGAACCGTAAGTCCTAGACGCTCGCTCTTGGCTGCATTCGATTCAGCTCGTGGCAGCCAGTCTAAAAAACACTATCTTGGACTTCTCTGCATGTTTCCCAGGCGAGCAATTGGCAGCATGTTCAGAACCATGTTTCTGTGAATAACTCCTGAACCGTAAGTCCTAGACGCTCGCTCTTGGCTGCATTCGATTCAGCTCGTGGCAGCCAGTCTAAAAAACACTATCTTGGACTTCTCTGCATGTTTCCCAGGCGAGCAATTGGCAGCATGTTCAGAACCATGTTTCTGTGAATAACTCCTGAACCGTAAGTCCTAGACGCTCGCTCTTGGCTGCATTCGATTCAGCTCGTGGCAGCCAGTCTAAAAAACACTATCTTGGACTTCTCTGCATGTTTCCCAGGCGAGCAATTGGCAGCATGTTCAGAACCATGTTTCTGTGAATAACTCCTGAACCGTAAGTCCTAGACGCTCGCTCTTGGCTGCATTCGATTCAGCTCGTGGCAGCCAGTCTAAAAAACACTATCTTGGACTTCTCTGCATGTTTCCCAGGCGAGCAATTGGCAGCATGTTCAGAACCATGTTTCTGTGAATAACTCCTGAACCGTAAGTCACAGACGCTCGCTCTTGGCTGCATTCGATTCAGCTCGTGGCAGCCAGTCTAAAAAACACTATCTTGGACTCCTCTGCATGTTCCTAAGGCAAATGTTTCTAAAGCTAATTCTTGAACCGTAAGTCCTAGACGCTCGATCTTGGCGGCATTCGTCTCAGCGCCTGGCAATTAGTATAGGAGCACTGTGTTTGACTTCTCTGGATGTTTCCCAGGCGAGTTATTGACAAGTAAATCCTAGACGCTCGATCTTGGTTATTTTCGCTTTCGCGGCTGGCAGTAAAAGAACCATGTTTCTGTGAATAACTCCTGAACCGTAAGTCCTAGACGCTCGCTCTTGGCTGCATTCGATTCAGCTCGTGGCAGCCAGTCTAAAAAACACTATCTTGGACTTCTCTGCATGTTTCCCAGGCGAGCAATTGGCAGCATGTTCAGAACCATGTTTCTGTGAATAACTCCTGAACCGTAAGTCCTAGACGCTCGCTCTTGGCTGCATTCGATTCAGCTCGTGGCAGCCAGTCTAAAAAACACTATCTTGGACTTCTCTGCATGTTCCTAAGGCAAATGTTTCTAAAGCTAATTCTTGAACCGTAAGTCCTAGACGCTCGATCTTGGCGGCATTCGTCTCAGCGCCTGGCAATTAGTATAGGAGCACTGTGTTTGACTTCTCTGGATGTTTCCCAGGCGAGTTATTGACAAGTAAATCCTAGACGCTCGATCTTGGTTATTTTCGCTTTCGCGGCTGGCAGTAAAAGAACCATGTTTCTGTGAATAACTCCTGAACCGTAAGTCCTAGACGCTCGCTCTTGGCTGCATTCGATTCAGCTCGTGGCAGCCAGTCTAAAAAACACTATCTTGGACTTCTCTGCATGTTTCCCAGGCGAGCAATTGGCAGCATGTTCAGAACCATGTTTCTGTGAATAACTCCTGAACCGTAAGTCCTAGACGCTCGCTCTTGGCTGCATTCGATTCAGCTCGTGGCAGCCAGTCTAAAAAACACTATCTTGGACTTCTCTGCATGTTTCCCAGGCGAGCAATTGGCAGCATGTTCAGAACCATGTTTCTGTGAATAACTCCTGAACCGTAAGTCCTAGACGCTCGCTCTTGGCTGCATTCGATTCAGCTCGTGGCAGCCAGTCTAAAAAACACTATCTTGGACTTCTCTGCATGTTTCCCAGGCGAGCAATTGGCAGCATGTTCAGAACCATGTTTCTGTGAATAACTCCTGAACCGTAAGTCACAGACGCTCGCTCTTGGCTGCTTTCGATTCAGCTCGTGGCAGCCAGTCTAAAAAACACTATCTTGGACTTCTCTGCATGTTCCTAAGGCAAATGTTTCTAAAGCTAATTCTTGAACCGTAAGTCCTAGACGCTCGATCTTGGCGGCATTCGTCTCAGCGCCTGGCAATTAGTATAGGAGCACTGTGTTTGACTTCTCTGGATGTTTCCCAGGCGAGTTATTGACAAGTAAATCCTAGACGCTCGATCTTGGTTATTTTCGCTTTCGCGGCTGGCAGTAAAAGAACCATGTTTCTGTGAATAACTCCTGAACCGTAAGTCCTAGACGCTCGCTCTTGGCTGCATTCGATTCAGCTCGTGGCAGCCAGTCTAAAAAACACTATCTTGGACTTCTCTGCATGTTTCCCAGGCGAGCAATTGGCAGCATGTTCAGAACCATGTTTCTGTGAATAACTCCTGAACCGTAAGTCCTAGACGCTCGCTCTTGGCTGCATTCGATTCAGCTCGTGGCAGCCAGTCTAAAAAACACTATCTTGGACTTCTCTGCATGTTTCCCAGGCGAGCAATTGGCAGCATGTTCAGAACCATGTTTCTGTGAATAACTCCTGAACCGTAAGTCCTAGACGCTCGCTCTTGGCTGCATTCGATTCAGCTCGTGGCAGCCAGTCTAAAAAACACTATCTTGGACTTCTCTGCATGTTTCCCAGGCGAGCAATTGGCAGCATGTTCAGAACCATGTTTCTGTGAATAACTCCTGAACCGTAAGTCACAGACGCTCGCTCTTGGCTGCTTTCGATTCAGCTCGTGGCAGCCAGTCTAAAAAACACTATCTTGGACTTCTCTGCATGTTCCTAAGGCAAATGTTTCTAAAGCTAATTCTTGAACCGTAAGTCCTAGACGCTCGATCTTGGCGGCATTCGTCTCAGCGCCTGGCAATTAGTATAGGAGCACTGTGTTTGACTTCTCTGGATGTTTCCCAGGCGAGTTATTGACAAGTAAATCCTAGACGCTCGATCTTGGTTATTTTCGCTTTCGCGGCTGGCAGTAAAAGAACCATGTTTCTGTGAATAACTCCTGAACCGTAAGTCCTAGACGCTCGCTCTTGGCTGCATTCGATTCAGCTCGTGGCAGCCAGTCTAAAAAACACTATCTTGGACTTCTCTGCATGTTTCCCAGGCGAGAAATTGGCAGCATGTTCAGAACCATGTTTCTGTGAATAACTCCTGAACCGTAAGTCCTAGACGCTCGATCTTGGCGGCATTCGTCTCAGCGCCTGGCAATTAGTATAGGAGCACTGTGTTTGACTTCTCTGGATGTTTCCCAGGCGAGTTATTGACAAGTAAATCCTAGACGCTCGATCTTGGTTATTTTCGCTTTCGCGGCTGGCAGTAAAAGAACCATGTTTCTGTGAATAACTCCTGAACCGTAAGTCCTAGACGCTCGCTCTTGGCTGCATTCGATTCAGCTCGTGGCAGCCAGTCTAAAAAACACTATCTTGGACTTCTCTGCATGTTTCCCAGGCGAGCAATTGGCAGCATGTTCAGAACCATGTTTCTGTGAATAACTCCTGAACCGTAAGTCCTAGACGCTCGCTCTTGGCTGCATTCGATTCAGCTCGTGGCAGCCAGTCTAAAAAACACTATCTTGGACTTCTCTGCATGTTTCCCAGGCGAGAAATTGGCAGCATGTTCAGAACCATGTTTCTGTGAATAACTCCTGAACCGTAAGTCCTAGACGCTCGCTCTTGGCTGCATTCGATTCAGCTCGTGGCAGCCAGTCTAAAAAACACTATCTTGGACTTCTCTGCATGTTTCCCAGGCGAGAAATTGGCAGCATGTTCAGAACCATGTTTCTGTGAATAACTCCTGAACCGTAAGTCCTAGACGCTCGCTCTTGGCTGCATTCGATTCAGCTCGTGGCAGCCAGTCTAAAAAACACTATCTTGGACTTCTCTGCATGTTTCCCAGGCGAGAAATTGGCAGCATGTTCAGAACCATGTTTCTGTGAATAACTCCTGAACCGTAAGTCCTAGACGCTCGATCTTGGCGGCATTCGTCTCAGCGCCTGGCAATTAGTATAGGAGCACTGTGTTTGACTTCTCTGGATGTTTCCCAGGCGAGTTATTGACAAGTAAATCCTAGACGCTCGATCTTGGTTATTTTCGCTTTCGCGGCTGGCAGTAAAAGAACCATGTTTCTGTGAATAACTCCTGAACCGTAAGTCCTAGACGCTCGCTCTTGGCTGCATTCGATTCAGCTCGTGGCAGCCAGTCTAAAAAACACTATCTTGGACTTCTCTGCATGTTTCCCAGGCGAGCAATTGGCAGCATGTTCAGAACCATGTTTCTGTGAATAACTCCTGAACCGTAAGTCCTAGACGCTCGCTCTTGGCTGCATTCGATTCAGCTCGTGGCAGCCAGTCTAAAAAACACTATCTTGGACTTCTCTGCATGTTTCCCAGGCGAGCAATTGGCAGCATGTTCAGAACCATGTTTCTGTGAATAACTCCTGAACCGTAAGTCCTAGACGCTCGCTCTTGGCTGCATTCGATTCAGCTCGTGGCAGCCAGTCTAAAAAACACTATCTTGGACTTCTCTGCATGTTTCCCAGGCGAGCAATTGGCAGCATGTTCAGAACCATGTTTCTGTGAATAACTCCTGAACCGTAAGTCCTAGACGCTCGCTCTTGGCTGCATTCGATTCAGCTCGTGGCAGCCAGTCTAAAAAACACTATCTTGGACTTCTCTGCATGTTTCCCAGGCGAGCAATTGGCAGCATGTTCAGAACCATGTTTCTGTGAATAACTCCTGAACCGTAAGTCCTAGACGCTCGCTCTTGGCTGCATTCGATTCAGCTCGTGGCAGCCAGTCTAAAAAACACTATCTTGGACTTCTCTGCATGTTTCCCAGGCGAGCAATTGGCAGCATGTTCAGAACCATGTTTCTGTGAATAACTCCTGAACCGTAAGTCCTAGACGCTCGCTCTTGGCTGCATTCGATTCAGCTCGTGGCAGCCAGTCTAAAAAACACTATCTTGGACTTCTCTGCATGTTTCCCAGGCGAGCAATTGGCAGCATGTTCAGAACCATGTTTCTGTGAATAACTCCTGAACCGTAAGTCCTAGACGCTCGCTCTTGGCTGCATTCGATTCAGCTCGTGGCAGCCAGTCTAAAAAACACTATCTTGGACTTCTCTGCATGTTTCCCAGGCGAGCAATTGGCAGCATGTTCAGAACCATGTTTCTGTGAATAACTCCTGAACCGTAAGTCACAGACGCTCGCTCTTGGCTGCATTCGATTCAGCTCGTGGCAGCCAGTCTAAAAAACACTATCTTGGACTCCTCTGCATGTTCCTAAGGCAAATGTTTCTAAAGCTAATTCTTGAACCGTAAGTCCTAGACGCTCGATCTTGGCGGCATTCGTCTCAGCGCCTGGCAATTAGTATAGGAGCACTGTGTTTGACTTCTCTGGATGTTTCCCAGGCGAGTTATTGACAAGTAAATCCTAGACGCTCGATCTTGGTTATTTTCGCTTTCGCGGCTGGCAGTAAAAGAACCATGTTTCTGTGAATAACTCCTGAACCGTAAGTCCTAGACGCTCGCTCTTGGCTGCATTCGATTCAGCTCGTGGCAGCCAGTCTAAAAAACACTATCTTGGACTTCTCTGCATGTTTCCCAGGCGAGCAATTGGCAGCATGTTCAGAACCATGTTTCTGTGAATAACTCCTGAACCGTAAGTCCTAGACGCTCGCTCTTGGCTGCATTCGATTCAGCTCGTGGCAGCCAGTCTAAAAAACACTATCTTGGACTTCTCTGCATGTTCCTAAGGCAAATGTTTCTAAAGCTAATTCTTGAACCGTAAGTCCTAGACGCTCGATCTTGGCGGCATTCGTCTCAGCGCCTGGCAATTAGTATAGGAGCACTGTGTTTGACTTCTCTGGATGTTTCCCAGGCGAGTTATTGACAAGTAAATCCTAGACGCTCGATCTTGGTTATTTTCGCTTTCGCGGCTGGCAGTAAAAGAACCATGTTTCTGTGAATAACTCCTGAACCGTAAGTCCTAGACGCTCGCTCTTGGCTGCATTCGATTCAGCTCGTGGCAGCCAGTCTAAAAAACACTATCTTGGACTTCTCTGCATGTTTCCCAGGCGAGCAATTGGCAGCATGTTCAGAACCATGTTTCTGTGAATAACTCCTGAACCGTAAGTCCTAGACGCTCGCTCTTGGCTGCATTCGATTCAGCTCGTGGCAGCCAGTCTAAAAAACACTATCTTGGACTTCTCTGCATGTTTCCCAGGCGAGCAATTGGCAGCATGTTCAGAACCATGTTTCTGTGAATAACTCCTGAACCGTAAGTCCTAGACGCTCGCTCTTGGCTGCATTCGATTCAGCTCGTGGCAGCCAGTCTAAAAAACACTATCTTGGACTTCTCTGCATGTTTCCCAGGCGAGCAATTGGCAGCATGTTCAGAACCATGTTTCTGTGAATAACTCCTGAACCGTAAGTCACAGACGCTCGCTCTTGGCTGCTTTCGATTCAGCTCGTGGCAGCCAGTCTAAAAAACACTATCTTGGACTTCTCTGCATGTTCCTAAGGCAAATGTTTCTAAAGCTAATTCTTGAACCGTAAGTCCTAGACGCTCGATCTTGGCGGCATTCGTCTCAGCGCCTGGCAATTAGTATAGGAGCACTGTGTTTGACTTCTCTGGATGTTTCCCAGGCGAGTTATTGACAAGTAAATCCTAGACGCTCGATCTTGGTTATTTTCGCTTTCGCGGCTGGCAGTAAAAGAACCATGTTTCTGTGAATAACTCCTGAACCGTAAGTCCTAGACGCTCGCTCTTGGCTGCATTCGATTCAGCTCGTGGCAGCCAGTCTAAAAAACACTATCTTGGACTTCTCTGCATGTTTCCCAGGCGAGAAATTGGCAGCATGTTCAGAACCATGTTTCTGTGAATAACTCCTGAACCGTAAGTCCTAGACGCTCGATCTTGGCGGCATTCGTCTCAGCGCCTGGCAATTAGTATAGGAGCACTGTGTTTGACTTCTCTGGATGTTTCCCAGGCGAGTTATTGACAAGTAAATCCTAGACGCTCGATCTTGGTTATTTTCGCTTTCGCGGCTGGCAGTAAAAGAACCATGTTTCTGTGAATAACTCCTGAACCGTAAGTCCTAGACGCTCGCTCTTGGCTGCATTCGATTCAGCTCGTGGCAGCCAGTCTAAAAAACACTATCTTGGACTTCTCTGCATGTTTCCCAGGCGAGCAATTGGCAGCATGTTCAGAACCATGTTTCTGTGAATAACTCCTGAACCGTAAGTCCTAGACGCTCGCTCTTGGCTGCATTCGATTCAGCTCGTGGCAGCCAGTCTAAAAAACACTATCTTGGACTTCTCTGCATGTTTCCCAGGCGAGAAATTGGCAGCATGTTCAGAACCATGTTTCTGTGAATAACTCCTGAACCGTAAGTCCTAGACGCTCGCTCTTGGCTGCATTCGATTCAGCTCGTGGCAGCCAGTCTAAAAAACACTATCTTGGACTTCTCTGCATGTTTCCCAGGCGAGAAATTGGCAGCATGTTCAGAACCATGTTTCTGTGAATAACTCCTGAACCGTAAGTCCTAGACGCTCGATCTTGGCGGCATTCGTCTCAGCGCCTGGCAATTAGTATAGGAGCACTGTGTTTGACTTCTCTGGATGTTTCCCAGGCGAGTTATTGACAAGTAAATCCTAGACGCTCGATCTTGGTTATTTTCGCTTTCGCGGCTGGCAGTAAAAGAACCATGTTTCTGTGAATAACTCCTGAACCGTAAGTCCTAGACGCTCGCTCTTGGCTGCATTCGATTCAGCTCGTGGCAGCCAGTCTAATAAACACTATCTTGGACTTCTCTGCATGTTTCCCAGGCGAGAAATTGGCAGCATGTTCAGAACCATGTTTCTGTGAATAACTCCTGAACCGTAAGTCCTAGACGCTCGCTCTTGGCTGCATTCGATTCAGCTCGTGGCAGCCAGTCTAAAAAACACTATCTTGGACTTCTCTGCATGTTTCCCAGGCGAGAAATTGGCAGCATGTTCAGAACCATGTTTCTGTGAATAACTCCTGAACCGTAAGTCCTAGACGCTCGCTCTTGGCTGCATTCGATTCAGCTCGTGGCAGCCAGTCTAAAAAACACTATCTTGGACTTCTCTGCATGTTTCCCAGGCGAGAAATTGGCAGCATGTTCAGAACCATGTTTCTGTGAATAACTCCTGAACCGTAAGTCCTAGACGCTCGCTCTTGGCTGCATTCGATTCAGCTCGTGGCAGCCAGTCTAAAAAACACTATCTTGGACTTCTCTGCATGTTTCCCAGGCGAGCAATTGGCAGCATGTTCAGAACCATGTTTCTGTGAATAACTCCTGAACCGTAAGTCCTAGACGCTCGCTCTTGGCTGCATTCGATTCAGCTCGTGGCAGCCAGTCTAAAAAACACTATCTTGGACTTCTCTGCATGTTCCTAAGGCAAATGTTTCTAAAGCTAATTCTTGAACCGTAAGTCCTAGACGCTCGATCTTGGCGGCATTCGTCTCAGCGCCTGGCAATTAGTATAGGAGCACTGTGTTTGACTTCTCTGGATGTTTCCCAGGCGAGTTATTGACAAGTAAATCCTAGACGCTCGATCTTGGTTATTTTCGCTTTCGCGGCTGGCAGTAAAAGAACCATGTTTCTGTGAATAACTCCTGAACCGTAAGTCCTAGACGCTCGCTCTTGGCTGCATTCGATTCAGCTCGTGGCAGCCAGTCTAAAAAACACTATCTTGGACTTCTCTGCATGTTTCCCAGGCGAGCAATTGGCAGCATGTTCAGAACCATGTTTCTGTGAATAACTCCTGAACCGTAAGTCCTAGACGCTCGCTCTTGGCTGCATTCGATTCAGCTCGTGGCAGCCAGTCTAAAAAACACTATCTTGGACTTCTCTGCATGTTTCCCAGGCGAGCAATTGGCAGCATGTTCAGAACCATGTTTCTGTGAATAACTCCTGAACCGTAAGTCCTAGACGCTCGCTCTTGGCTGCATTCGATTCAGCTCGTGGCAGCCAGTCTAAAAAACACTATCTTGGACTTCTCTGCATGTTTCCCAGGCGAGCAATTGGCAGCATGTTCAGAACCATGTTTCTGTGAATAACTCCTGAACCGTAAGTCACAGACGCTCGCTCTTGGCTGCTTTCGATTCAGCTCGTGGCAGCCAGTCTAAAAAACACTATCTTGGACTTCTCTGCATGTTCCTAAGGCAAATGTTTCTAAAGCTAATTCTTGAACCGTAAGTCCTAGACGCTCGATCTTGGCGGCATTCGTCTCAGCGCCTGGCAATTAGTATAGGAGCACTGTGTTTGACTTCTCTGGATGTTTCCCAGGCGAGTTATTGACAAGTAAATCCTAGACGCTCGATCTTGGTTATTTTCGCTTTCGCGGCTGGCAGTAAAAGAACCATGTTTCTGTGAATAACTCCTGAACCGTAAGTCCTAGACGCTCGCTCTTGGCTGCATTCGATTCAGCTCGTGGCAGCCAGTCTAAAAAACACTATCTTGGACTTCTCTGCATGTTTCCCAGGCGAGAAATTGGCAGCATGTTCAGAACCATGTTTCTGTGAATAACTCCTGAACCGTAAGTCCTAGACGCTCGATCTTGGCGGCATTCGTCTCAGCGCCTGGCAATTAGTATAGGAGCACTGTGTTTGACTTCTCTGGATGTTTCCCAGGCGAGTTATTGACAAGTAAATCCTAGACGCTCGATCTTGGTTATTTTCGCTTTCGCGGCTGGCAGTAAAAGAACCATGTTTCTGTGAATAACTCCTGAACCGTAAGTCCTAGACGCTCGCTCTTGGCTGCATTCGATTCAGCTCGTGGCAGCCAGTCTAAAAAACACTATCTTGGACTTCTCTGCATGTTTCCCAGGCGAGCAATTGGCAGCATGTTCAGAACCATGTTTCTGTGAATAACTCCTGAACCGTAAGTCCTAGACGCTCGCTCTTGGCTGCATTCGATTCAGCTCGTGGCAGCCAGTCTAAAAAACACTATCTTGGACTTCTCTGCATGTTTCCCAGGCGAGAAATTGGCAGCATGTTCAGAACCATGTTTCTGTGAATAACTCCTGAACCGTAAGTCCTAGACGCTCGCTCTTGGCTGCATTCGATTCAGCTCGTGGCAGCCAGTCTAAAAAACACTATCTTGGACTTCTCTGCATGTTTCCCAGGCGAGAAATTGGCAGCATGTTCAGAACCATGTTTCTGTGAATAACTCCTGAACCGTAAGTCCTAGACGCTCGCTCTTGGCTGCATTCGATTCAGCTCGTGGCAGCCAGTCTAAAAAACACTATCTTGGACTTCTCTGCATGTTTCCCAGGCGAGAAATTGGCAGCATGTTCAGAACCATGTTTCTGTGAATAACTCCTGAACCGTAAGTCCTAGACGCTCGATCTTGGCGGCATTCGTCTCAGCGCCTGGCAATTAGTATAGGAGCACTGTGTTTGACTTCTCTGGATGTTTCCCAGGCGAGTTATTGACAAGTAAATCCTAGACGCTCGATCTTGGTTATTTTCGCTTTCGCGGCTGGCAGTAAAAGAACCATGTTTCTGTGAATAACTCCTGAACCGTAAGTCCTAGACGCTCGCTCTTGGCTGCATTCGATTCAGCTCGTGGCAGCCAGTCTAATAAACACTATCTTGGACTTCTCTGCATGTTTCCTAGGCGAGAAATTGGCAGCATGTTCAGAACCATGTTTCTGTGAATAACTCCTGAACCGTAAGTCCTAGACGCTCGCTCTTGGCTGCATTCGATTCAGCTCGTGGCAGCCAGTCTAAAAAACACTATCTTGGACTTCTCTGCATGTTTCCCAGGCGAGAAATTGGCAGCATGTTCAGAACCATGTTTCTGTGAATAACTCCTGAACCGTAAGTCCTAGACGCTCGCTCTTGGCTGCATTCGATTCAGCTCGTGGCAGCCAGTCTAAAAAACACTATCTTGGACTTCTCTGCATGTTTCCCAGGCGAGCAATTGGCAGCATGTTCAGAACCATGTTTCTGTGAATAACTCCTGAACCGTAAGTCCTAGACGCTCGCTCTTGGCTGCATTCGATTCAGCTCGTGGCAGCCAGTCTAAAAAACACTATCTTGGACTTCTCTGCATGTTTCCCAGGCGAGCAATTGGCAGCATGTTCAGAACCATGTTTCTGTGAATAACTCCTGAACCGTAAGTCCTAGACGCTCGCTCTTGGCTGCATTCGATTCAGCTCGTGGCAGCCAGTCTAAAAAACACTATCTTGGACTTCTCTGCATGTTTCCCAGGCGAGCAATTGGCAGCATGTTCAGAACCATGTTTCTGTGAATAACTCCTGAACCGTAAGTCACAGACGCTCGCTCTTGGCTGCATTCGATTCAGCTCGTGGCAGCCAGTCTAAAAAACACTATCTTGGACTCCTCTGCATGTTCCTAAGGCAAATGTTTCTAAAGCTAATTCTTGAACCGTAAGTCCTAGACGCTCGATCTTGGCGGCATTCGTCTCAGCGCCTGGCAATTAGTATAGGAGCACTGTGTTTGACTTCTCTGGATGTTTCCCAGGCGAGTTATTGACAAGTAAATCCTAGACGCTCGATCTTGGTTATTTTCGCTTTCGCGGCTGGCAGTAAAAGAACCATGTTTCTGTGAATAACTCCTGAACCGTAAGTCCTAGACGCTCGCTCTTGGCTGCATTCGATTCAGCTCGTGGCAGCCAGTCTAAAAAACACTATCTTGGACTTCTCTGCATGTTTCCCAGGCGAGCAATTGGCAGCATGTTCAGAACCATGTTTCTGTGAATAACTCCTGAACCGTAAGTCCTAGACGCTCGCTCTTGGCTGCATTCGATTCAGCTCGTGGCAGCCAGTCTAAAAAACACTATCTTGGACTTCTCTGCATGTTTCCCAGGCGAGCAATTGGCAGCATGTTCAGAACCATGTTTCTGTGAATAACTCCTGAACCGTAAGTCCTAGACGCTCGCTCTTGGCTGCATTCGATTCAGCTCGTGGCAGCCAGTCTAAAAAACACTATCTTGGACTTCTCTGCATGTTTCCCAGGCGAGCAATTGGCAGCATGTTCAGAACCATGTTTCTGTGAATAACTCCTGAACCGTAAGTCCTAGACGCTCGCTCTTGGCTGCATTCGATTCAGCTCGTGGCAGCCAGTCTAAAAAACACTATCTTGGACTTCTCTGCATGTTTCCCAGGCGAGCAATTGGCAGCATGTTCAGAACCATGTTTCTGTGAATAACTCCTGAACCGTAAGTCCTAGACGCTCGCTCTTGGCTGCATTCGATTCAGCTCGTGGCAGCCAGTCTAAAAAACACTATCTTGGACTTCTCTGCATGTTTCCCAGGCGAGCAATTGGCAGCATGTTCAGAACCATGTTTCTGTGAATAACTCCTGAACCGTAAGTCCTAGACGCTCGCTCTTGGCTGCATTCGATTCAGCTCGTGGCAGCCAGTCTAAAAAACACTATCTTGGACTTCTCTGCATGTTTCCCAGGCGAGCAATTGGCAGCATGTTCAGAACCATGTTTCTGTGAATAACTCCTGAACCGTAAGTCCTAGACGCTCGCTCTTGGCTGCATTCGATTCAGCTCGTGGCAGCCAGTCTAAAAAACACTATCTTGGACTTCTCTGCATGTTTCCCAGGCGAGCAATTGGCAGCATGTTCAGAACCATGTTTCTGTGAATAACTCCTGAACCGTAAGTCCTAGACGCTCGCTCTTGGCTGCATTCGATTCAGCTCGTGGCAGCCAGTCTAAAAAACACTATCTTGGACTTCTCTGCATGTTTCCCAGGCGAGAAATTGGCAGCATGTTCAGAACCATGTTTCTGTGAATAACTCCTGAACCGTAAGTCCTAGACGCTCGATCTTGGCGGCATTCGTCTCAGCGCCTGGCAATTAGTATAGGAGCACTGTGTTTGACTTCTCTGGATGTTTCCCAGGCGAGTTATTGACAAGTAAATCCTAGACGCTCGATCTTGGTTATTTTCGCTTTCGCGGCTGGCAGTAAAAGAACCATGTTTCTGTGAATAACTCCTGAACCGTAAGTCCTAGACGCTCGCTCTTGGCTGCATTCGATTCAGCTCGTGGCAGCCAGTCTAAAAAACACTATCTTGGACTTCTCTGCATGTTTCCCAGGCGAGAAATTGGCAGCATGTTCAGAACCATGTTTCTGTGAATAACTCCTGAACCGTAAGTCCTAGACGCTCGCTCTTGGCTGCATTCGATTCAGCTCGTGGCAGCCAGTCTAAAAAACACTATCTTGGACTTCTCTGCATGTTTCCCAGGCGAGAAATTGGCAGCATGTTCAGAACCATGTTTCTGTGAATAACTCCTGAACCGTAAGTCCTAGACGCTCGCTCTTGGCTGCATTCGATTCAGCTCGTGGCAGCCAGTCTAAAAAACACTATCTTGGACTTCTCTGCATGTTTCCCAGGCGAGAAATTGGCAGCATGTTCAGAACCATGTTTCTGTGAATAACTCCTGAACCGTAAGTCCTAGACGCTCGATCTTGGCGGCATTCGTCTCAGCGCCTGGCAATTAGTATAGGAGCACTGTGTTTGACTTCTCTGGATGTTTCCCAGGCGAGTTATTGACAAGTAAATCCTAGACGCTCGATCTTGGTTATTTTCGCTTTCGCGGCTGGCAGTAAAAGAACCATGTTTCTGTGAATAACTCCTGAACCGTAAGTCCTAGACGCTCGCTCTTGGCTGCATTCGATTCAGCTCGTGGCAGCCAGTCTAAAAAACACTATCTTGGACTTCTCTGCATGTTTCCCAGGCGAGAAATTGGCAGCATGTTCAGAACCATGTTTCTGTGAATAACTCCTGAACCGTAAGTCCTAGACGCTCGCTCTTGGCTGCATTCGATTCAGCTCGTGGCAGCCAGTCTAAAAAACACTATCTTGGACTTCTCTGCATGTTTCCCAGGCGAGCAATTGGCAGCATGTTCAGAACCATGTTTCTGTGAATAACTCCTGAACCGTAAGTCCTAGACGCTCGCTCTTGGCTGCATTCGATTCAGCTCGTGGCAGCCAGTCTAAAAAACACTATCTTGGACTTCTCTGCATGTTTCCCAGGCGAGCAATTGGCAGCATGTTCAGAACCATGTTTCTGTGAATAACTCCTGAACCGTAAGTCCTAGACGCTCGCTCTTGGCTGCATTCGATTCAGCTCGTGGCAGCCAGTCTAAAAAACACTATCTTGGACTTCTCTGCATGTTTCCCAGGCGAGAAATTGGCAGCATGTTCAGAACCATGTTTCTGTGAATAACTCCTGAACCGTAAGTCCTAGACGCTCGCTCTTGGCTGCATTCGATTCAGCTCGTGGCAGCCAGTCTAAAAAACACTATCTTGGACTTCTCTGCATGTTTCCCAGGCGAGAAATTGGCAGCATGTTCAGAACCATGTTTCTGTGAATAACTCCTGAACCGTAAGTCCTAGACGCTCGCTCTTGGCTGCATTCGATTCAGCTCGTGGCAGCCAGTCTAAAAAACACTATCTTGGACTTCTCTGCATGTTTCCCAGGCGAGCAATTGGCAGCATGTTCAGAACCATGTTTCTGTGAATAACTCCTGAACCGTAAGTCCTAGACGCTCGCTCTTGGCTGCATTCGATTCAGCTCGTGGCAGCCAGTCTAAAAAACACTATCTTGGACTTCTCTGCATGTTTCCCAGGCGAGAAATTGGCAGCATGTTCAGAACCATGTTTCTGTGAATAACTCCTGAACCGTAAGTCCTAGACGCTCGATCTTGGCGGCATTCGTCTCAGCGCCTGGCAATTAGTATAGGAGCACTGTGTTTGACTTCTCTGGATGTTTCCCAGGCGAGTTATTGACAAGTAAATCCTAGACGCTCGATCTTGGTTATTTTCGCTTTCGCGGCTGGCAGTAAAAGAACCATGTTTCTGTGAATAACTCCTGAACCGTAAGTCCTAGACGCTCGCTCTTGGCTGCATTCGATTCAGCTCGTGGCAGCCAGTCTAAAAAACACTATCTTGGACTTCTCTGCATGTTTCCCAGGCGAGAAATTGGCAGCATGTTCAGAACCATGTTTCTGTGAATAACTCCTGAACCGTAAGTCCTAGACGCTCGATCTTGGCGGCATTCGTCTCAGCGCCTGGCAATTAGTATAGGAGCACTGTGTTTGACTTCTCTGGATGTTTCCCAGGCGAGTTATTGACAAGTAAATCCTAGACGCTCGATCTTGGTTATTTTCGCTTTCGCGGCTGGCAGTAAAAGAACCATGTTTCTGTGAATAACTCCTGAACCGTAAGTCCTAGACGCTCGCTCTTGGCTGCATTCGATTCAGCTCGTGGCAGCCAGTCTAAAAAACACTATCTTGGACTTCTCTGCATGTTTCCCAGGCGAGCAATTGGCAGCATGTTCAGAACCATGTTTCTGTGAATAACTCCTGAACCGTAAGTCCTAGACGCTCGCTCTTGGCTGCATTCGATTCAGCTCGTGGCAGCCAGTCTAAAAAACACTATCTTGGACTTCTCTGCATGTTTCCCAGGCGAGCAATTGGCAGCATGTTCAGAACCATGTTTCTGTGAATAACTCCTGAACCGTAAGTCCTAGACGCTCGCTCTTGGCTGCATTCGATTCAGCTCGTGGCAGCCAGTCTAAAAAACACTATCTTGGACTTCTCTGCATGTTTCCCAGGCGAGAAATTGGCAGCATGTTCAGAACCATGTTTCTGTGAATAACTCCTGAACCGTAAGTCCTAGACGCTCGATCTTGGCGGCATTCGTCTCAGCGCCTGGCAATTAGTATAGGAGCACTGTGTTTGACTTCTCTGGATGTTTCCCAGGCGAGTTATTGACAAGTAAATCCTAGACGCTCGATCTTGGTTATTTTCGCTTTCGCGGCTGGCAGTAAAAGAACCATGTTTCTGTGAATAACTCCTGAACCGTAAGTCCTAGACGCTCGCTCTTGGCTGCATTCGATTCAGCTCGTGGCAGCCAGTCTAAAAAACACTATCTTGGACTTCTCTGCATGTTTCCCAGGCGAGAAATTGGCAGCATGTTCAGAACCATGTTTCTGTGAATAACTCCTGAACCGTAAGTCCTAGACGCTCGCTCTTGGCTGCATTCGATTCAGCTCGTGGCAGCCAGTCTAAAAAACACTATCTTGGACTTCTCTGCATGTTTCCCAGGCGAGAAATTGGCAGCATGTTCAGAACCATGTTTCTGTGAATAACTCCTGAACCGTAAGTCCTAGACGCTCGCTCTTGGCTGCATTCGATTCAGCTCGTGGCAGCCAGTCTAAAAAACACTATCTTGGACTTCTCTGCATGTTTCCCAGGCGAGAAATTGGCAGCATGTTCAGAACCATGTTTCTGTGAATAACTCCTGAACCGTAAGTCCTAGACGCTCGCTCTTGGCTGCATTCGATTCAGCTCGTGGCAGCCAGTCTAAAAAACACTATCTTGGACTTCTCTGCATGTTTCCCAGGCGAGAAATTGGCAGCATGTTCAGAACCATGTTTCTGTGAATAACTCCTGAACCGTAAGTCCTAGACGCTCGCTCTTGGCTGCATTCGATTCAGCTCGTGGCAGCCAGTCTAAAAAACACTATCTTGGACTTCTCTGCATGTTTCCCAGGCGAGAAATTGGCAGCATGTTCAGAACCATGTTTCTGTGAATAACTCCTGAACCGTAAGTCCTAGACGCTCGCTCTTGGCTGCATTCGATTCAGCTCGTGGCAGCCAGTCTAAAAAACACTATCTTGGACTTCTCTGCATGTTTCCCAGGCGAGAAATTGGCAGCATGTTCAGAACCATGTTTCTGTGAATAACTCCTGAACCGTAAGTCCTAGACGCTCGATCTTGGCGGCATTCGTCTCAGCGCCTGGCAATTAGTATAGGAGCACTGTGTTTGACTTCTCTGGATGTTTCCCAGGCGAGTTATTGACAAGTAAATCCTAGACGCTCGATCTTGGTTATTTTCGCTTTCGCGGCTGGCAGTAAAAGAACCATGTTTCTGTGAATAACTCCTGAACCGTAAGTCCTAGACGCTCGCTCTTGGCTGCATTCGATTCAGCTCGTGGCAGCCAGTCTAAAAAACACTATCTTGGACTTCTCTGCATGTTTCCCAGGCGAGCAATTGGCAGCATGTTCAGAACCATGTTTCTGTGAATAACTCCTGAACCGTAAGTCCTAGACGCTCGCTCTTGGCTGCATTCGATTCAGCTCGTGGCAGCCAGTCTAAAAAACACTATCTTGGACTTCTCTGCATGTTTCCCAGGCGAGAAATTGGCAGCATGTTCAGAACCATGTTTCTGTGAATAACTCCTGAACCGTAAGTCCTAGACGCTCGCTCTTGGCTGCATTCGATTCAGCTCGTGGCAGCCAGTCTAAAAAACACTATCTTGGACTTCTCTGCATGTTTCCCAGGCGAGAAATTGGCAGCATGTTCAGAACCATGTTTCTGTGAATAACTCCTGAACCGTAAGTCCTAGACGCTCGCTCTTGGCTGCATTCGATTCAGCTCGTGGCAGCCAGTCTAAAAAACACTATCTTGGACTTCTCTGCATGTTTCCCAGGCGAGAAATTGGCAGCATGTTCAGAACCATGTTTCTGTGAATAACTCCTGAACCGTAAGTCCTAGACGCTCGCTCTTGGCTGCATTCGATTCAGCTCGTGGCAGCCAGTCTAAAAAAACACTATCTTGGACTTCTCTGCATGTTTCCCAGGCGAGAAATTGGCAGCATGTTCAGAACCATGTTTCTGTGAATAACTCCTGAACCGTAAGTCCTAGACGCTCGCTCTTGGCTGCATTTCGATTCAGCTCGTGGCAGCCAGTCTAAAAAACACTATCTTGGACTTCTCTGCATGTTTCCCAGGCGAGAAATTGGCAGCATGTTCAGAACCATGTTTCTGTGAATAACTCCTGAACCGTAAGTCCTAGACGCTCGCTCTTGGCTGCATTCGATTCAGCTCGTGGCAGCCAGTCTAAAAAACACTATCTTGGACTTCTCTGCATGTTTCCCAGGCGAGAAATTGGCAGCATGTTCAGAACCATGTTTCTGTGAATAACTCCTGAACCGTAAGTCCTAGACGCTCGCTCTTGGCTGCATTCGATTCAGCTCGTGGCAGCCAGTCTAAAAAACACTATCTTGGACTTCTCTGCATGTTTCCCAGGCGAGAAATTGGCAGCATGTTCAGAACCATGTTTCTGTGAATAACTCCTGAACCGTAAGTCCTAGACGCTCGCTCTTGGCTGCATTCGATTCAGCTCGTGGCAGCCAGTCTAAAAAACACTATCTTGGACTTCTCTGCATGTTTCCCAGGCGAGAAATTGGCAGCATGTTCAGAACATGTTTCTGTGAATAACTCCTGAACCGTAAGTCCTAGACGCTCGCTCTTGGCTGCATTCGATTCAGCTCGTGGCAGCCAGTCTAAAAAACACTATCTTGGACTTCTCTGCATGTTTCCCAGGCGAGAAATTGGCAGCATGTTCAGAACCATGTTTCTGTGAATAACTCCTGAACCGTAAGTCCTAGACGCTCGCTCTTGGCTGCATTCGATTCAGCTCGTGGCAGCCAGTCTAAAAAACACTATCTTGGACTTCTCTGCATGTTTCCCAGGCGAGAAATTGGCAGCATGTTCAGAACCATGTTTCTGTGAATAACTCCTGAACCGTAAGTCCTAGACGCTCGATCTTGGCGGCATTCGTCTCAGCGCCTGGCAATTAGTATAGGAGCACTGTGTTTGACTTCTCTGGATGTTTCCCAGGCGAGTTATTGACAAGTAAATCCTAGACGCTCGATCTTGGTTATTTTCGCTTTCGCGGCTGGCAGTAAAAGAACCATGTTTCTGTGAATAACTCCTGAACCGTAAGTCCTAGACGCTCGCTCTTGGCTGCATTCGATTCAGCTCGTGGCAGCCAGTCTAAAAAACACTATCTTGGACTTCTCTGCATGTTTCCCAGGCGAGCAATTGGCAGCATGTTCAGAACCATGTTTCTGTGAATAACTCCTGAACCGTAAGTCCTAGACGCTCGCTCTTGGCTGCATTCGATTCAGCTCGTGGCAGCCAGTCTAAAAAACACTATCTTGGACTTCTCTGCATGTTTCCCAGGCGAGCAATTGGCAGCATGTTCAGAACCATGTTTCTGTGAATAACTCCTGAACCGTAAGTCACAGACGCTCGCTCTTGGCTGCATTCGATTCAGCTCGTGGCAGCCAGTCTAAAAAACACTATCTTGGACTCCTCTGCATGTTCCTAAGGCAAATGTTTCTAAAGCTAATTCTTGAACCGTAAGTCCTAGACGCTCGATCTTGGCGGCATTCGTCTCAGCGCCTGGCAATTAGTATAGGAGCACTGTGTTTGACTTCTCTGGATGTTTCCCAGGCGAGTTATTGACAAGTAAATCCTAGACGCTCGATCTTGGTTATTTTCGCTTTCGCGGCTGGCAGTAAAAGAACCATGTTTCTGTGAATAACTCCTGAACCGTAAGTCCTAGACGCTCGCTCTTGGCTGCATTCGATTCAGCTCGTGGCAGCCAGTCTAAAAAACACTATCTTGGACTTCTCTGCATGTTTCCCAGGCGAGCAATTGGCAGCATGTTCAGAACCATGTTTCTGTGAATAACTCCTGAACCGTAAGTCCTAGACGCTCGCTCTTGGCTGCATTCGATTCAGCTCGTGGCAGCCAGTCTAAAAAACACTATCTTGGACTTCTCTGCATGTTCCTAAGGCAAATGTTTCTAAAGCTAATTCTTGAACCGTAAGTCCTAGACGCTCGATCTTGGCGGCATTCGTCTCAGCGCCTGGCAATTAGTATAGGAGCACTGTGTTTGACTTCTCTGGATGTTTCCCAGGCGAGTTATTGACAAGTAAATCCTAGACGCTCGATCTTGGTTATTTTCGCTTTCGCGGCTGGCAGTAAAAGAACCATGTTTCTGTGAATAACTCCTGAACCGTAAGTCCTAGACGCTCGCTCTTGGCTGCATTCGATTCAGCTCGTGGCAGCCAGTCTAAAAAACACTATCTTGGACTTCTCTGCATGTTTCCCAGGCGAGAAATTGGCAGCATGTTCAGAACCATGTTTCTGTGAATAACTCCTGAACCGTAAGTCCTAGACGCTCGCTCTTGGCTGCATTCGATTCAGCTCGTGGCAGCCAGTCTAAAAAACACTATCTTGGACTTCTCTGCATGTTTCCCAGGCGAGAAATTGGCAGCATGTTCAGAACCATGTTTCTGTGAATAACTCCTGAACCGTAAGTCCTAGACGCTCGATCTTGGCGGCATTCGTCTCAGCGCCTGGCAATTAGTATAGGAGCACTGTGTTTGACTTCTCTGGATGTTTCCCAGGCGAGTTATTGACAAGTAAATCCTAGACGCTCGATCTTGGTTATTTTCGCTTTCGCGGCTGGCAGTAAAAGAACCATGTTTCTGTGAATAACTCCTGAACCGTAAGTCCTAGACGCTCGCTCTTGGCTGCATTCGATTCAGCTCGTGGCAGCCAGTCTAAAAAACACTATCTTGGACTTCTCTGCATGTTTCCCAGGCGAGCAATTGGCAGCATGTTCAGAACCATGTTTCTGTGAATAACTCCTGAACCGTAAGTCACAGACGCTCGCTCTTGGCTGCATTCGATTCAGCTCGTGGCAGCCAGTCTAAAAAACACTATCTTGGACTCCTCTGCATGTTCCTAAGGCAAATGTTTCTAAAGCTAATTCTTGAACCGTAAGTCCTAGACGCTCGATCTTGGCGGCATTCGTCTCAGCGCCTGGCAATTAGTATAGGAGCACTGTGTTTGACTTCTCTGGATGTTTCCCAGGCGAGTTATTGACAAGTAAATCCTAGACGCTCGATCTTGGTTATTTTCGCTTTCGCGGCTGGCAGTAAAAGAACCATGTTTCTGTGAATAACTCCTGAACCGTAAGTCCTAGACGCTCGCTCTTGGCTGCATTCGATTCAGCTCGTGGCAGCCAGTCTAAAAAACACTATCTTGGACTTCTCTGCATGTTTCCCAGGCGAGCAATTGGCAGCATGTTCAGAACCATGTTTCTGTGAATAACTCCTGAACCGTAAGTCCTAGACGCTCGCTCTTGGCTGCATTCGATTCAGCTCGTGGCAGCCAGTCTAAAAAACACTATCTTGGACTTCTCTGCATGTTCCTAAGGCAAATGTTTCTAAAGCTAATTCTTGAACCGTAAGTCCTAGACGCTCGATCTTGGCGGCATTCGTCTCAGCGCCTGGCAATTAGTATAGGAGCACTGTGTTTGACTTCTCTGGATGTTTCCCAGGCGAGTTATTGACAAGTAAATCCTAGACGCTCGATCTTGGTTATTTTCGCTTTCGCGGCTGGCAGTAAAAGAACCATGTTTCTGTGAATAACTCCTGAACCGTAAGTCCTAGACGCTCGCTCTTGGCTGCATTCGATTCAGCTCGTGGCAGCCAGTCTAAAAAACACTATCTTGGACTTCTCTGCATGTTTCCCAGGCGAGCAATTGGCAGCATGTTCAGAACCATGTTTCTGTGAATAACTCCTGAACCGTAAGTCCTAGACGCTCGCTCTTGGCTGCATTCGATTCAGCTCGTGGCAGCCAGTCTAAAAAACACTATCTTGGACTTCTCTGCATGTTTCCCAGGCGAGCAATTGGCAGCATGTTCAGAACCATGTTTCTGTGAATAACTCCTGAACCGTAAGTCCTAGACGCTCGCTCTTGGCTGCATTCGATTCAGCTCGTGGCAGCCAGTCTAAAAAACACTATCTTGGACTTCTCTGCATGTTTCCCAGGCGAGCAATTGGCAGCATGTTCAGAACCATGTTTCTGTGAATAACTCCTGAACCGTAAGTCACAGACGCTCGCTCTTGGCTGCTTTCGATTCAGCTCGTGGCAGCCAGTCTAAAAAACACTATCTTGGACTTCTCTGCATGTTCCTAAGGCAAATGTTTCTAAAGCTAATTCTTGAACCGTAAGTCCTAGACGCTCGATCTTGGCGGCATTCGTCTCAGCGCCTGGCAATTAGTATAGGAGCACTGTGTTTGACTTCTCTGGATGTTTCCCAGGCGAGTTATTGACAAGTAAATCCTAGACGCTCGATCTTGGTTATTTTCGCTTTCGCGGCTGGCAGTAAAAGAACCATGTTTCTGTGAATAACTCCTGAACCGTAAGTCCTAGACGCTCGCTCTTGGCTGCATTCGATTCAGCTCGTGGCAGCCAGTCTAAAAAACACTATCTTGGACTTCTCTGCATGTTTCCCAGGCGAGAAATTGGCAGCATGTTCAGAACCATGTTTCTGTGAATAACTCCTGAACCGTAAGTCCTAGACGCTCGATCTTGGCGGCATTCGTCTCAGCGCCTGGCAATTAGTATAGGAGCACTGTGTTTGACTTCTCTGGATGTTTCCCAGGCGAGTTATTGACAAGTAAATCCTAGACGCTCGATCTTGGTTATTTTCGCTTTCGCGGCTGGCAGTAAAAGAACCATGTTTCTGTGAATAACTCCTGAACCGTAAGTCCTAGACGCTCGCTCTTGGCTGCATTCGATTCAGCTCGTGGCAGCCAGTCTAAAAAACACTATCTTGGACTTCTCTGCATGTTTCCCAGGCGAGCAATTGGCAGCATGTTCAGAACCATGTTTCTGTGAATAACTCCTGAACCGTAAGTCCTAGACGCTCGCTCTTGGCTGCATTCGATTCAGCTCGTGGCAGCCAGTCTAAAAAACACTATCTTGGACTTCTCTGCATGTTTCCCAGGCGAGAAATTGGCAGCATGTTCAGAACCATGTTTCTGTGAATAACTCCTGAACCGTAAGTCCTAGACGCTCGCTCTTGGCTGCATTCGATTCAGCTCGTGGCAGCCAGTCTAAAAAACACTATCTTGGACTTCTCTGCATGTTTCCCAGGCGAGAAATTGGCAGCATGTTCAGAACCATGTTTCTGTGAATAACTCCTGAACCGTAAGTCCTAGACGCTCGCTCTTGGCTGCATTCGATTCAGCTCGTGGCAGCCAGTCTAAAAAACACTATCTTGGACTTCTCTGCATGTTTCCCAGGCGAGAAATTGGCAGCATGTTCAGAACCATGTTTCTGTGAATAACTCCTGAACCGTAAGTCCTAGACGCTCGATCTTGGCGGCATTCGTCTCAGTGCCTGGCAATTAGTATAGGAGCACTGTGTTTGACTTCTCTGGATGTTTCCCAGGCGAGTTATTGACAAGTAAATCCTAGACGCTCGATCTTGGTTATTTTCGCTTTCGCGGCTGGCAGTAAAAGAACCATGTTTCTGTGAATAACTCCTGAACCGTAAGTCCTAGACGCTCGCTCTTGGCTGCATTCGATTCAGCTCGTGGCAGCCAGTCTAAAAAACACTATCTTGGACTTCTCTGCATGTTTCCCAGGCGAGCAATTGGCAGCATGTTCAGAACCATGTTTCTGTGAATAACTCCTGAACCGTAAGTCCTAGACGCTCGCTCTTGGCTGCATTCGATTCAGCTCGTGGCAGCCAGTCTAAAAAACACTATCTTGGACTTCTCTGCATGTTTCCCAGGCGAGCAATTGGCAGCATGTTCAGAACCATGTTTCTGTGAATAACTCCTGAACCGTAAGTCCTAGACGCTCGCTCTTGGCTGCATTCGATTCAGCTCGTGGCAGCCAGTCTAAAAAACACTATCTTGGACTTCTCTGCATGTTTCCCAGGCGAGCAATTGGCAGCATGTTCAGAACCATGTTTCTGTGAATAACTCCTGAACCGTAAGTCCTAGACGCTCGCTCTTGGCTGCATTCGATTCAGCTCGTGGCAGCCAGTCTAAAAAACACTATCTTGGACTTCTCTGCATGTTTCCCAGGCGAGCAATTGGCAGCATGTTCAGAACCATGTTTCTGTGAATAACTCCTGAACCGTAAGTCCTAGACGCTCGCTCTTGGCTGCATTCGATTCAGCTCGTGGCAGCCAGTCTAAAAAACACTATCTTGGACTTCTCTGCATGTTTCCCAGGCGAGCAATTGGCAGCATGTTCAGAACCATGTTTCTGTGAATAACTCCTGAACCGTAAGTCCTAGACGCTCGCTCTTGGCTGCATTCGATTCAGCTCGTGGCAGCCAGTCTAAAAAACACTATCTTGGACTTCTCTGCATGTTTCCCAGGCGAGCAATTGGCAGCATGTTCAGAACCATGTTTCTGTGAATAACTCCTGAACCGTAAGTCCTAGACGCTCGCTCTTGGCTGCATTCGATTCAGCTCGTGGCAGCCAGTCTAAAAAACACTATCTTGGACTTCTCTGCATGTTTCCCAGGCGAGCAATTGGCAGCATGTTCAGAACCATGTTTCTGTGAATAACTCCTGAACCGTAAGTCACAGACGCTCGCTCTTGGCTGCATTCGATTCAGCTCGTGGCAGCCAGTCTAAAAAACACTATCTTGGACTCCTCTGCATGTTCCTAAGGCAAATGTTTCTAAAGCTAATTCTTGAACCGTAAGTCCTAGACGCTCGATCTTGGCGGCATTCGTCTCAGCGCCTGGCAATTAGTATAGGAGCACTGTGTTTGACTTCTCTGGATGTTTCCCAGGCGAGTTATTGACAAGTAAATCCTAGACGCTCGATCTTGGTTATTTTCGCTTTCGCGGCTGGCAGTAAAAGAACCATGTTTCTGTGAATAACTCCTGAACCGTAAGTCCTAGACGCTCGCTCTTGGCTGCATTCGATTCAGCTCGTGGCAGCCAGTCTAAAAAACACTATCTTGGACTTCTCTGCATGTTTCCCAGGCGAGCAATTGGCAGCATGTTCAGAACCATGTTTCTGTGAATAACTCCTGAACCGTAAGTCCTAGACGCTCGCTCTTGGCTGCATTCGATTCAGCTCGTGGCAGCCAGTCTAAAAAACACTATCTTGGACTTCTCTGCATGTTCCTAAGGCAAATGTTTCTAAAGCTAATTCTTGAACCGTAAGTCCTAGACGCTCGATCTTGGCGGCATTCGTCTCAGCGCCTGGCAATTAGTATAGGAGCACTGTGTTTGACTTCTCTGGATGTTTCCCAGGCGAGTTATTGACAAGTAAATCCTAGACGCTCGATCTTGGTTATTTTCGCTTTCGCGGCTGGCAGTAAAAGAACCATGTTTCTGTGAATAACTCCTGAACCGTAAGTCCTAGACGCTCGCTCTTGGCTGCATTCGATTCAGCTCGTGGCAGCCAGTCTAAAAAACACTATCTTGGACTTCTCTGCATGTTTCCCAGGCGAGCAATTGGCAGCATGTTCAGAACCATGTTTCTGTGAATAACTCCTGAACCGTAAGTCCTAGACGCTCGCTCTTGGCTGCATTCGATTCAGCTCGTGGCAGCCAGTCTAAAAAACACTATCTTGGACTTCTCTGCATGTTTCCCAGGCGAGCAATTGGCAGCATGTTCAGAACCATGTTTCTGTGAATAACTCCTGAACCGTAAGTCCTAGACGCTCGCTCTTGGCTGCATTCGATTCAGCTCGTGGCAGCCAGTCTAAAAAACACTATCTTGGACTTCTCTGCATGTTTCCCAGGCGAGCAATTGGCAGCATGTTCAGAACCATGTTTCTGTGAATAACTCCTGAACCGTAAGTCACAGACGCTCGCTCTTGGCTGCTTTCGATTCAGCTCGTGGCAGCCAGTCTAAAAAACACTATCTTGGACTTCTCTGCATGTTCCTAAGGCAAATGTTTCTAAAGCTAATTCTTGAACCGTAAGTCCTAGACGCTCGATCTTGGCGGCATTCGTCTCAGCGCCTGGCAATTAGTATAGGAGCACTGTGTTTGACTTCTCTGGATGTTTCCCAGGCGAGTTATTGACAAGTAAATCCTAGACGCTCGATCTTGGTTATTTTCGCTTTCGCGGCTGGCAGTAAAAGAACCATGTTTCTGTGAATAACTCCTGAACCGTAAGTCCTAGACGCTCGCTCTTGGCTGCATTCGATTCAGCTCGTGGCAGCCAGTCTAAAAAACACTATCTTGGACTTCTCTGCATGTTTCCCAGGCGAGAAATTGGCAGCATGTTCAGAACCATGTTTCTGTGAATAACTCCTGAACCGTAAGTCCTAGACGCTCGATCTTGGCGGCATTCGTCTCAGCGCCTGGCAATTAGTATAGGAGCACTGTGTTTGACTTCTCTGGATGTTTCCCAGGCGAGTTATTGACAAGTAAATCCTAGACGCTCGATCTTGGTTATTTTCGCTTTCGCGGCTGGCAGTAAAAGAACCATGTTTCTGTGAATAACTCCTGAACCGTAAGTCCTAGACGCTCGCTCTTGGCTGCATTCGATTCAGCTCGTGGCAGCCAGTCTAAAAAACACTATCTTGGACTTCTCTGCATGTTTCCCAGGCGAGCAATTGGCAGCATGTTCAGAACCATGTTTCTGTGAATAACTCCTGAACCGTAAGTCCTAGACGCTCGCTCTTGGCTGCATTCGATTCAGCTCGTGGCAGCCAGTCTAAAAAACACTATCTTGGACTTCTCTGCATGTTTCCCAGGCGAGAAATTGGCAGCATGTTCAGAACCATGTTTCTGTGAATAACTCCTGAACCGTAAGTCCTAGACGCTCGCTCTTGGCTGCATTCGATTCAGCTCGTGGCAGCCAGTCTAAAAAACACTATCTTGGACTTCTCTGCATGTTTCCCAGGCGAGAAATTGGCAGCATGTTCAGAACCATGTTTCTGTGAATAACTCCTGAACCGTAAGTCCTAGACGCTCGCTCTTGGCTGCATTCGATTCAGCTCGTGGCAGCCAGTCTAAAAAACACTATCTTGGACTTCTCTGCATGTTTCCCAGGCGAGAAATTGGCAGCATGTTCAGAACCATGTTTCTGTGAATAACTCCTGAACCGTAAGTCCTAGACGCTCGATCTTGGCGGCATTCGTCTCAGCGCCTGGCAATTAGTATAGGAGCACTGTGTTTGACTTCTCTGGATGTTTCCCAGGCGAGTTATTGACAAGTAAATCCTAGACGCTCGATCTTGGTTATTTTCGCTTTCGCGGCTGGCAGTAAAAGAACCATGTTTCTGTGAATAACTCCTGAACCGTAAGTCCTAGACGCTCGCTCTTGGCTGCATTCGATTCAGCTCGTGGCAGCCAGTCTAATAAACACTATCTTGGACTTCTCTGCATGTTTCCCAGGCGAGAAATTGGCAGCATGTTCAGAACCATGTTTCTGTGAATAACTCCTGAACCGTAAGTCCTAGACGCTCGCTCTTGGCTGCATTCGATTCAGCTCGTGGCAGCCAGTCTAAAAAACACTATCTTGGACTTCTCTGCATGTTTCCCAGGCGAGAAATTGGCAGCATGTTCAGAACCATGTTTCTGTGAATAACTCCTGAACCGTAAGTCCTAGACGCTCGCTCTTGGCTGCATTCGATTCAGCTCGTGGCAGCCAGTCTAAAAAACACTATCTTGGACTTCTCTGCATGTTTCCCAGGCGAGAAATTGGCAGCATGTTCAGAACCATGTTTCTGTGAATAACTCCTGAACCGTAAGTCCTAGACGCTCGCTCTTGGCTGCATTCGATTCAGCTCGTGGCAGCCAGTCTAAAAAACACTATCTTGGACTTCTCTGCATGTTTCCCAGGCGAGCAATTGGCAGCATGTTCAGAACCATGTTTCTGTGAATAACTCCTGAACCGTAAGTCCTAGACGCTCGCTCTTGGCTGCATTCGATTCAGCTCGTGGCAGCCAGTCTAAAAAACACTATCTTGGACTTCTCTGCATGTTTCCCAGGCGAGCAATTGGCAGCATGTTCAGAACCATGTTTCTGTGAATAACTCCTGAACCGTAAGTCCTAGACGCTCGCTCTTGGCTGCATTCGATTCAGCTCGTGGCAGCCAGTCTAAAAAACACTATCTTGGACTTCTCTGCATGTTTCCCAGGCGAGCAATTGGCAGCATGTTCAGAACCATGTTTCTGTGAATAACTCCTGAACCGTAAGTCACAGACGCTCGCTCTTGGCTGCATTCGATTCAGCTCGTGGCAGCCAGTCTAAAAAACACTATCTTGGACTCCTCTGCATGTTCCTAAGGCAAATGTTTCTAAAGCTAATTCTTGAACCGTAAGTCCTAGACGCTCGATCTTGGCGGCATTCGTCTCAGCGCCTGGCAATTAGTATAGGAGCACTGTGTTTGACTTCTCTGGATGTTTCCCAGGCGAGTTATTGACAAGTAAATCCTAGACGCTCGATCTTGGTTATTTTCGCTTTCGCGGCTGGCAGTAAAAGAACCATGTTTCTGTGAATAACTCCTGAACCGTAAGTCCTAGACGCTCGCTCTTGGCTGCATTCGATTCAGCTCGTGGCAGCCAGTCTAAAAAACACTATCTTGGACTTCTCTGCATGTTTCCCAGGCGAGCAATTGGCAGCATGTTCAGAACCATGTTTCTGTGAATAACTCCTGAACCGTAAGTCCTAGACGCTCGCTCTTGGCTGCATTCGATTCAGCTCGTGGCAGCCAGTCTAAAAAACACTATCTTGGACTTCTCTGCATGTTTCCCAGGCGAGCAATTGGCAGCATGTTCAGAACCATGTTTCTGTGAATAACTCCTGAACCGTAAGTCCTAGACGCTCGCTCTTGGCTGCATTCGATTCAGCTCGTGGCAGCCAGTCTAAAAAACACTATCTTGGACTTCTCTGCATGTTTCCCAGGCGAGCAATTGGCAGCATGTTCAGAACCATGTTTCTGTGAATAACTCCTGAACCGTAAGTCCTAGACGCTCGCTCTTGGCTGCATTCGATTCAGCTCGTGGCAGCCAGTCTAAAAAACACTATCTTGGACTTCTCTGCATGTTTCCCAGGCGAGCAATTGGCAGCATGTTCAGAACCATGTTTCTGTGAATAACTCCTGAACCGTAAGTCCTAGACGCTCGCTCTTGGCTGCATTCGATTCAGCTCGTGGCAGCCAGTCTAAAAAACACTATCTTGGACTTCTCTGCATGTTTCCCAGGCGAGCAATTGGCAGCATGTTCAGAACCATGTTTCTGTGAATAACTCCTGAACCGTAAGTCCTAGACGCTCGCTCTTGGCTGCATTCGATTCAGCTCGTGGCAGCCAGTCTAAAAAACACTATCTTGGACTTCTCTGCATGTTTCCCAGGCGAGCAATTGGCAGCATGTTCAGAACCATGTTTCTGTGAATAACTCCTGAACCGTAAGTCCTAGACGCTCGCTCTTGGCTGCATTCGATTCAGCTCGTGGCAGCCAGTCTAAAAAACACTATCTTGGACTTCTCTGCATGTTTCCCAGGCGAGCAATTGGCAGCATGTTCAGAACCATGTTTCTGTGAATAACTCCTGAACCGTAAGTCCTAGACGCTCGCTCTTGGCTGCATTCGATTCAGCTCGTGGCAGCCAGTCTAAAAAACACTATCTTGGACTTCTCTGCATGTTTCCCAGGCGAGCAATTGGCAGCATGTTCAGAACCATGTTTCTGTGAATAACTCCTGAACCGTAAGTCCTAGACGCTCGATCTTGGCGGCATTCGTCTCAGCGCCTGGCAATTAGTATAGGAGCACTGTGTTTGACTTCTCTGGATGTTTCCCAGGCGAGTTATTGACAAGTAAATCCTAGACGCTCGATCTTGGTTATTTTCGCTTTCGCGGCTGGCAGTAAAAGAACCATGTTTCTGTGAATAACTCCTGAACCGTAAGTCCTAGACGCTCGCTCTTGGCTGCATTCGATTCAGCTCGTGGCAGCCAGTCTAAAAAACACTATCTTGGACTTCTCTGCATGTTTCCCAGGCGAGAAATTGGCAGCATGTTCAGAACCATGTTTCTGTGAATAACTCCTGAACCGTAAGTCCTAGACGCTCGCTCTTGGCTGCATTCGATTCAGCTCGTGGCAGCCAGTCTAAAAAACACTGTCTTGGACTTCTCTGCATGTTTCCCAGGCGAGAAATTGGCAGCATGTTCAGAACCATGTTTCTGTGAATAACTCCTGAACCGTAAGTCCTAGACGCTCGCTCTTGGCTGCATTCGATTCAGCTCGTGGCAGCCAGTCTAAAAAACACTATCTTGGACTTCTCCGCATGTTTCCCAGACGAGAAATTGGCAGCATGTTCAGAACCATGTTTCTGTGAATAACTCCTGAACCGTAAGTCCTAGACGCTCGCTCTTGGCTGCATTCGATTCAGCTCGTGGCAGCCAGTCTAAAAAACACTATCTTGGACTTCTCTGCATGTTTCCCAGGCGAGCAATTGGCAGCATGTTCAGAACCATGTTTCTGTGAATAACTCCTGAACCGTAAGTCCTAGACGCTCGCTCTTGGCTGCATTCGATTCAGCTCGTGGCAGCCAGTCTAAAAAACACTATCTTGGACTTCTCTGCATGTTTCCCAGGCGAGCAATTGGCAGCATGTTCAGAACCATGTTTCTGTGAATAACTCCTGAACCGTAAGTCCTAGACGCTCGCTCTTGGCTGCATTCGATTCAGCTCGTGGCAGCCAGTCTAAAAAACACTATCTTGGACTTCTCTGCATGTTTCCCAGGCGAGCAATTGGCAGCATGTTCAGAACCATGTTTCTGTGAATAACTCCTGAACCGTAAGTCACAGACGCTCGCTCTTGGCTGCATTCGATTCAGCTCGTGGCAGCCAGTCTAAAAAACACTATCTTGGACTCCTCTGCATGTTTCCCAGGCGAGCAATTGGCAGCATGTTCAGAACCATGTTTCTGTGAATAACTCCTGAACCGTAAGTCACAGACGCTCGCTCTTGGCTGCATTCGATTCAGCTCGTGGCAGCCAGTCTAAAAAACACTATCTTGGACTTCTCTGCATGTTTCCCAGGCGAGCAATTGGCAGCATGTTCAGAACCATGTTTCTGTGAATAACTCCTGAACCGTAAGTCACAGACGCTCGCTCTTGGCTGCATTCGATTCAGCTCGTGGCAGCCAGTCTAAAAAACACTATCTTGGACTCCTCTGCATGTTCCTAAGGCAAATGTTTCTAAAGCTAATTCTTGAACCGTAAGTCCTAGACGCTCGATCTTGGCGGCATTCGTCTCAGCGCCTGGCAATTAGTATAGGAGCACTGTGTTTGACTTCTCTGGATGTTTCCCAGGCGAGTTATTGACAAGTAAATCCTAGACGCTCGATCTTGGTTATTTTCGCTTTCGCGGCTGGCAGTAAAAGAACCATGTTTCTGTGAATAACTCCTGAACCGTAAGTCCTAGACGCTCGCTCTTGGCTGCATTCGATTCAGCTCGTGGCAGCCAGTCTAAAAAACACTATCTTGGACTTCTCTGCATGTTTCCCAGGCGAGCAATTGGCAGCATGTTCAGAACCATGTTTCTGTGAATAACTCCTGAACCGTAAGTCCTAGACGCTCGCTCTTGGCTGCATTCGATTCAGCTCGTGGCAGCCAGTCTAAAAAACACTATCTTGGACTTCTCTGCATGTTCCTAAGGCAAATGTTTCTAAAGCTAATTCTTGAACCGTAAGTCCTAGACGCTCGATCTTGGCGGCATTCGTCTCAGCGCCTGGCAATTAGTATAGGAGCACTGTGTTTGACTTCTCTGGATGTTTCCCAGGCGAGTTATTGACAAGTAAATCCTAGACGCTCGATCTTGGTTATTTTCGCTTTCGCGGCTGGCAGTAAAAGAACCATGTTTCTGTGAATAACTCCTGAACCGTAAGTCCTAGACGCTCGCTCTTGGCTGCATTCGATTCAGCTCGTGGCAGCCAGTCTAAAAAACACTATCTTGGACTTCTCTGCATGTTTCCCAGGCGAGAAATTGGCAGCATGTTCAGAACCATGTTTCTGTGAATAACTCCTGAACCGTAAGTCCTAGACGCTCGCTCTTGGCTGCATTCGATTCAGCTCGTGGCAGCCAGTCTAAAAAACACTATCTTGGACTTCTCTGCATGTTTCCCAGGCGAGAAATTGGCAGCATGTTCAGAACCATGTTTCTGTGAATAACTCCTGAACCGTAAGTCCTAGACGCTCGATCTTGGCGGCATTCGTCTCAGCGCCTGGCAATTAGTATAGGAGCACTGTGTTTGACTTCTCTGGATGTTTCCCAGGCGAGTTATTGACAAGTAAATCCTAGACGCTCGATCTTGGTTATTTTCGCTTTCGCGGCTGGCAGTAAAAGAACCATGTTTCTGTGAATAACTCCTGAACCGTAAGTCCTAGACGCTCGCTCTTGGCTGCATTCGATTCAGCTCGTGGCAGCCAGTCTAAAAAACACTATCTTGGACTTCTCTGCATGTTTCCCAGGCGAGAAATTGGCAGCATGTTCAGAACCATGTTTCTGTGAATAACTCCTGAACCGTAAGTCCTAGACGCTCGCTCTTGGCTGCATTCGATTCAGCTCGTGGCAGCCAGTCTAAAAAACACTATCTTGGACTTCTCTGCATGTTTCCCAGGCGAGAAATTGGCAGCATGTTCAGAACCATGTTTCTGTGAATAACTCCTGAACCGTAAGTCCTAGACGCTCGATCTTGGCGGCATTCGTCTCAGCGCCTGGCAATTAGTATAGGAGCACTGTGTTTGACTTCTCTGGATGTTTCCCAGGCGAGTTATTGACAAGTAAATCCTAGACGCTCGATCTTGGTTATTTTCGCTTTCGCGGCTGGCAGTAAAAGAACCATGTTTCTGTGAATAACTCCTGAACCGTAAGTCCTAGACGCTCGCTCTTGGCTGCATTCGATTCAGCTCGTGGCAGCCAGTCTAAAAAACACTATCTTGGACTTCTCTGCATGTTTCCCAGGCGAGCAATTGGCAGCATGTTCAGAACCATGTTTCTGTGAATAACTCCTGAACCGTAAGTCCTAGACGCTCGCTCTTGGCTGCATTCGATTCAGCTCGTGGCAGCCAGTCTAAAAAACACTATCTTGGACTTCTCTGCATGTTTCCCAGGCGAGCAATTGGCAGCATGTTCAGAACCATGTTTCTGTGAATAACTCCTGAACCGTAAGTCCTAGACGCTCGCTCTTGGCTGCATTCGATTCAGCTCGTGGCAGCCAGTCTAAAAAACACTATCTTGGACTTCTCTGCATGTTTCCCAGGCGAGCAATTGGCAGCATGTTCAGAACCATGTTTCTGTGAATAACTCCTGAACCGTAAGTCCTAGACGCTCGCTCTTGGCTGCATTCGATTCAGCTCGTGGCAGCCAGTCTAAAAAACACTATCTTGGACTTCTCTGCATGTTTCCCAGGCGAGCAATTGGCAGCATGTTCAGAACCATGTTTCTGTGAATAACTCCTGAACCGTAAGTCCTAGACGCTCGCTCTTGGCTGCATTCGATTCAGCTCGTGGCAGCCAGTCTAAAAAACACTATCTTGGACTTCTCTGCATGTTTCCCAGGCGAGCAATTGGCAGCATGTTCAGAACCATGTTTCTGTGAATAACTCCTGAACCGTAAGTCCTAGACGCTCGCTCTTGGCTGCATTCGATTCAGCTCGTGGCAGCCAGTCTAAAAAACACTATCTTGGACTTCTCTGCATGTTTCCCAGGCGAGCAATTGGCAGCATGTTCAGAACCATGTTTCTGTGAATAACTCCTGAACCGTAAGTCACAGACGCTCGCTCTTGGCTGCATTCGATTCAGCTCGTGGCAGCCAGTCTAAAAAACACTATCTTGGACTCCTCTGCATGTTCCTAAGGCAAATGTTTCTAAAGCTAATTCTTGAACCGTAAGTCCTAGACGCTCGATCTTGGCGGCATTCGTCTCAGCGCCTGGCAATTAGTATAGGAGCACTGTGTTTGACTTCTCTGGATGTTTCCCAGGCGAGTTATTGACAAGTAAATCCTAGACGCTCGATCTTGGTTATTTTCGCTTTCGCGGCTGGCAGTAAAAGAACCATGTTTCTGTGAATAACTCCTGAACCGTAAGTCCTAGACGCTCGCTCTTGGCTGCATTCGATTCAGCTCGTGGCAGCCAGTCTAAAAAACACTATCTTGGACTTCTCTGCATGTTTCCCAGGCGAGCAATTGGCAGCATGTTCAGAACCATGTTTCTGTGAATAACTCCTGAACCGTAAGTCCTAGACGCTCGCTCTTGGCTGCATTCGATTCAGCTCGTGGCAGCCAGTCTAAAAAACACTATCTTGGACTTCTCTGCATGTTCCTAAGGCAAATGTTTCTAAAGCTAATTCTTGAACCGTAAGTCCTAGACGCTCGATCTTGGCGGCATTCGTCTCAGCGCCTGGCAATTAGTATAGGAGCACTGTGTTTGACTTCTCTGGATGTTTCCCAGGCGAGTTATTGACAAGTAAATCCTAGACGCTCGATCTTGGTTATTTTCGCTTTCGCGGCTGGCAGTAAAAGAACCATGTTTCTGTGAATAACTCCTGAACCGTAAGTCCTAGACGCTCGCTCTTGGCTGCATTCGATTCAGCTCGTGGCAGCCAGTCTAAAAAACACTATCTTGGACTTCTCTGCATGTTTCCCAGGCGAGCAATTGGCAGCATGTTCAGAACCATGTTTCTGTGAATAACTCCTGAACCGTAAGTCCTAGACGCTCGCTCTTGGCTGCATTCGATTCAGCTCGTGGCAGCCAGTCTAAAAAACACTATCTTGGACTTCTCTGCATGTTTCCCAGGCGAGCAATTGGCAGCATGTTCAGAACCATGTTTCTGTGAATAACTCCTGAACCGTAAGTCCTAGACGCTCGCTCTTGGCTGCATTCGATTCAGCTCGTGGCAGCCAGTCTAAAAAACACTATCTTGGACTTCTCTGCATGTTTCCCAGGCGAGCAATTGGCAGCATGTTCAGAACCATGTTTCTGTGAATAACTCCTGAACCGTAAGTCACAGACGCTCGCTCTTGGCTGCTTTCGATTCAGCTCGTGGCAGCCAGTCTAAAAAACACTATCTTGGACTTCTCTGCATGTTCCTAAGGCAAATGTTTCTAAAGCTAATTCTTGAACCGTAAGTCCTAGACGCTCGATCTTGGCGGCATTCGTCTCAGCGCCTGGCAATTAGTATAGGAGCACTGTGTTTGACTTCTCTGGATGTTTCCCAGGCGAGTTATTGACAAGTAAATCCTAGACGCTCGATCTTGGTTATTTTCGCTTTCGCGGCTGGCAGTAAAAGAACCATGTTTCTGTGAATAACTCCTGAACCGTAAGTCCTAGACGCTCGCTCTTGGCTGCATTCGATTCAGCTCGTGGCAGCCAGTCTAAAAAACACTATCTTGGACTCTCTGCATGTTTCCCAGGCGAGAAATTGGCAGCATGTTCAGAACCATGTTTCTGTGAATAACTCCTGAACCGTAAGTCCTAGACGCTCGATCTTGGCGGCATTCGTCTCAGCGCCTGGCAATTAGTATAGGAGCACTGTGTTTGACTTCTCTGGATGTTTCCCAGGCGAGTTATTGACAAGTAAATCCTAGACGCTCGATCTTGGTTATTTTCGCTTTCGCGGCTGGCAGTAAAAGAACCATGTTTCTGTGAATAACTCCTGAACCGTAAGTCCTAGACGCTCGCTCTTGGCTGCATTCGATTCAGCTCGTGGCAGCCAGTCTAAAAAACACTATCTTGGACTTCTCTGCATGTTTCCCAGGCGAGCAATTGGCAGCATGTTCAGAACCATGTTTCTGTGAATAACTCCTGAACCGTAAGTCCTAGACGCTCGCTCTTGGCTGCATTCGATTCAGCTCGTGGCAGCCAGTCTAAAAAACACTATCTTGGACTTCTCTGCATGTTTCCCAGGCGAGAAATTGGCAGCATGTTCAGAACCATGTTTCTGTGAATAACTCCTGAACCGTAAGTCCTAGACGCTCGCTCTTGGCTGCATTCGATTCAGCTCGTGGCAGCCAGTCTAAAAAACACTATCTTGGACTTCTCTGCATGTTTCCCAGGCGAGAAATTGGCAGCATGTTCAGAACCATGTTTCTGTGAATAACTCCTGAACCGTAAGTCCTAGACGCTCGCTCTTGGCTGCATTCGATTCAGCTCGTGGCAGCCAGTCTAAAAAACACTATCTTGGACTTCTCTGCATGTTTCCCAGGCGAGAAATTGGCAGCATGTTCAGAACCATGTTTCTGTGAATAACTCCTGAACCGTAAGTCCTAGACGCTCGATCTTGGCGGCATTCGTCTCAGCGCCTGGCAATTAGTATAGGAGCACTGTGTTTGACTTCTCTGGATGTTTCCCAGGCGAGTTATTGACAAGTAAATCCTAGACGCTCGATCTTGGTTATTTTCGCTTTCGCGGCTGGCAGTAAAAGAACCATGTTTCTGTGAATAACTCCTGAACCGTAAGTCCTAGACGCTCGCTCTTGGCTGCATTCGATTCAGCTCGTGGCAGCCAGTCTAATAAACACTATCTTGGACTTCTCTGCATGTTTCCCAGGCGAGAAATTGGCAGCATGTTCAGAACCATGTTTCTGTGAATAACTCCTGAACCGTAAGTCCTAGACGCTCGCTCTTGGCTGCATTCGATTCAGCTCGTGGCAGCCAGTCTAAAAAACACTATCTTGGACTTCTCTGCATGTTTCCCAGGCGAGAAATTGGCAGCATGTTCAGAACCATGTTTCTGTGAATAACTCCTGAACCGTAAGTCCTAGACGCTCGCTCTTGGCTGCATTCGATTCAGCTCGTGGCAGCCAGTCTAAAAAACACTATCTTGGACTTCTCTGCATGTTTCCCAGGCGAGAAATTGGCAGCATGTTCAGAACCATGTTTCTGTGAATAACTCCTGAACCGTAAGTCCTAGACGCTCGCTCTTGGCTGCATTCGATTCAGCTCGTGGCAGCCAGTCTAAAAAACACTATCTTGGACTTCTCTGCATGTTTCCCAGGCGAGCAATTGGCAGCATGTTCAGAACCATGTTTCTGTGAATAACTCCTGAACCGTAAGTCCTAGACGCTCGCTCTTGGCTGCATTCGATTCAGCTCGTGGCAGCCAGTCTAAAAAACACTATCTTGGACTTCTCTGCATGTTTCCCAGGCGAGCAATTGGCAGCATGTTCAGAACCATGTTTCTGTGAATAACTCCTGAACCGTAAGTCCTAGACGCTCGCTCTTGGCTGCATTCGATTCAGCTCGTGGCAGCCAGTCTAAAAAACACTATCTTGGACTTCTCTGCATGTTTCCCAGGCGAGCAATTGGCAGCATGTTCAGAACCATGTTTCTGTGAATAACTCCTGAACCGTAAGTCCTAGACGCTCGCTCTTGGCTGCATTCGATTCAGCTCGTGGCAGCCAGTCTAAAAAACACTATCTTGGACTTCTCTGCATGTTTCCCAGGCGAGAAATTGGCAGCATGTTCAGAACCATGTTTCTGTGAATAACTCCTGAACCGTAAGTCCTAGACGCTCGATCTTGGCGGCATTCGTCTCAGCGCCTGGCAATTAGTATAGGAGCACTGTGTTTGACTTCTCTGGATGTTTCCCAGGCGAGTTATTGACAAGTAAATCCTAGACGCTCGATCTTGGTTATTTTCGCTTTCGCGGCTGGCAGTAAAAGAACCATGTTTCTGTGAATAACTCCTGAACCGTAAGTCCTAGACGCTCGCTCTTGGCTGCATTCGATTCAGCTCGTGGCAGCCAGTCTAAAAAACACTATCTTGGACTTCTCTGCATGTTTCCCAGGCGAGAAATTGGCAGCATGTTCAGAACCATGTTTCTGTGAATAACTCCTGAACCGTAAGTCCTAGACGCTCGCTCTTGGCTGCATTCGATTCAGCTCGTGGCAGCCAGTCTAAAAAACACTATCTTGGACTTCTCTGCATGTTTCCCAGGCGAGAAATTGGCAGCATGTTCAGAACCATGTTTCTGTGAATAACTCCTGAACCGTAAGTCCTAGACGCTCGCTCTTGGCTGCATTCGATTCAGCTCGTGGCAGCCAGTCTAAAAAACACTATCTTGGACTTCTCTGCATGTTTCCCAGGCGAGAAATTGGCAGCATGTTCAGAACCATGTTTCTGTGAATAACTCCTGAACCGTAAGTCCTAGACGCTCGCTCTTGGCTGCATTCGATTCAGCTCGTGGCAGCCAGTCTAAAAAACACTATCTTGGACTTCTCTGCATGTTTCCCAGGCGAGAAATTGGCAGCATGTTCAGAACCATGTTTCTGTGAATAACTCCTGAACCGTAAGTCCTAGACGCTCGCTCTTGGCTGCATTCGATTCAGCTCGTGGCAGCCAGTCTAAAAAACACTATCTTGGACTTCTCTGCATGTTTCCCAGGCGAGAAATTGGCAGCATGTTCAGAACCATGTTTCTGTGAATAACTCCTGAACCGTAAGTCCTAGACGCTCGCTCTTGGCTGCATTCGATTCAGCTCGTGGCAGCCAGTCTAAAAAACACTATCTTGGACTTCTCTGCATGTTTCCCAGGCGAGAAATTGGCAGCATGTTCAGAACCATGTTTCTGTGAATAACTCCTGAACCGTAAGTCCTAGACGCTCGATCTTGGCGGCATTCGTCTCAGCGCCTGGCAATTAGTATAGGAGCACTGTGTTTGACTTCTCTGGATGTTTCCCAGGCGAGTTATTGACAAGTAAATCCTAGACGCTCGATCTTGGTTATTTTCGCTTTCGCGGCTGGCAGTAAAAGAACCATGTTTCTGTGAATAACTCCTGAACCGTAAGTCCTAGACGCTCGCTCTTGGCTGCATTCGATTCAGCTCGTGGCAGCCAGTCTAAAAAACACTATCTTGGACTTCTCTGCATGTTTCCCAGGCGAGAAATTGGCAGCATGTTCAGAACCATGTTTCTGTGAATAACTCCTGAACCGTAAGTCCTAGACGCTCGATCTTGGCGGCATTCGTCTCAGCGCCTGGCAATTAGTATAGGAGCACTGTGTTTGACTTCTCTGGATGTTTCCCAGGCGAGTTATTGACAAGTAAATCCTAGACGCTCGATCTTGGTTATTTTCGCTTTCGCGGCTGGCAGTAAAAGAACCATGTTTCTGTGAATAACTCCTGAACCGTAAGTCCTAGACGCTCGCTCTTGGCTGCATTCGATTCAGCTCGTGGCAGCCAGTCTAAAAAACACTATCTTGGACTTCTCTGCATGTTTCCCAGGCGAGCAATTGGCAGCATGTTCAGAACCATGTTTCTGTGAATAACTCCTGAACCGTAAGTCCTAGACGCTCGCTCTTGGCTGCATTCGATTCAGCTCGTGGCAGCCAGTCTAAAAAACACTATCTTGGACTTCTCTGCATGTTTCCCAGGCGAGCAATTGGCAGCATGTTCAGAACCATGTTTCTGTGAATAACTCCTGAACCGTAAGTCCTAGACGCTCGCTCTTGGCTGCATTCGATTCAGCTCGTGGCAGCCAGTCTAAAAAACACTATCTTGGACTTCTCTGCATGTTTCCCAGGCGAGAAATTGGCAGCATGTTCAGAACCATGTTTCTGTGAATAACTCCTGAACCGTAAGTCCTAGACGCTCGATCTTGGCGGCATTCGTCTCAGCGCCTGGCAATTAGTATAGGAGCACTGTGTTTGACTTCTCTGGATGTTTCCCAGGCGAGTTATTGACAAGTAAATCCTAGACGCTCGATCTTGGTTATTTTCGCTTTCGCGGCTGGCAGTAAAAGAACCATGTTTCTGTGAATAACTCCTGAACCGTAAGTCCTAGACGCTCGCTCTTGGCTGCATTCGATTCAGCTCGTGGCAGCCAGTCTAAAAAACACTATCTTGGACTTCTCTGCATGTTTCCCAGGCGAGCAATTGGCAGCATGTTCAGAACCATGTTTCTGTGAATAACTCCTGAACCGTAAGTCCTAGACGCTCGCTCTTGGCTGCATTCGATTCAGCTCGTGGCAGCCAGTCTAAAAAACACTATCTTGGACTTCTCTGCATGTTTCCCAGGCGAGAAATTGGCAGCATGTTCAGAACCATGTTTCTGTGAATAACTCCTGAACCGTAAGTCCTAGACGCTCGCTCTTGGCTGCATTCGATTCAGCTCGTGGCAGCCAGTCTAAAAAACACTATCTTGGACTTCTCTGCATGTTTCCCAGGCGAGAAATTGGCAGCATGTTCAGAACCATGTTTCTGTGAATAACTCCTGAACCGTAAGTCCTAGACGCTCGCTCTTGGCTGCATTCGATTCAGCTCGTGGCAGCCAGTCTAAAAAACACTATCTTGGACTTCTCTGCATGTTTCCAGGCGAGAAATTGGCAGCATGTTCAGAACCATGTTTCTGTGAATAACTCCTGAACCGTAAGTCCTAGACGCTCGCTCTTGGCTGCATTCGATTCAGCTCGTGGCAGCCAGTCTAAAAAACACTATCTTGGACTTCTCTGCATGTTTCCCAGGCGAGAAATTGGCAGCATGTTCAGAACCATGTTTCTGTGAATAACTCCTGAACCGTAAGTCCTAGACGCTCGCTCTTGGCTGCATTCGATTCAGCTCGTGGCAGCCAGTCTAAAAAACACTATCTTGGACTTCTCTGCATGTTTCCCAGGCGAGAAATTGGCAGCATGTTCAGAACCATGTTTCTGTGAATAACTCCTGAACCGTAAGTCCTAGACGCTCGCTCTTGGCTGCATTCGATTCAGCTCGTGGCAGCCAGTCTAAAAAACACTATCTTGGACTTCTCTGCATGTTTCCCAGGCGAGAAATTGGCAGCATGTTCAGAACCATGTTTCTGTGAATAACTCCTGAACCGTAAGTCCTAGACGCTCGCTCTTGGCTGCATTCGATTCAGCTCGTGGCAGCCAGTCTAAAAAACACTATCTTGGACTTCTCTGCATGTTTCCCAGGCGAGAAATTGGCAGCATGTTCAGAACCATGTTTCTGTGAATAACTCCTGAACCGTAAGTCCTAGACGCTCGATCTTGGCGGCATTCGTCTCAGCGCCTGGCAATTAGTATAGGAGCACTGTGTTTGACTTCTCTGGATGTTTCCCAGGCGAGTTATTGACAAGTAAATCCTAGACGCTCGATCTTGGTTATTTTCGCTTTCGCGGCTGGCAGTAAAAGAACCATGTTTCTGTGAATAACTCCTGAACCGTAAGTCCTAGACGCTCGCTCTTGGCTGCATTCGATTCAGCTCGTGGCAGCCAGTCTAAAAAACACTATCTTGGACTTCTCTGCATGTTTCCCAGGCGAGCAATTGGCAGCATGTTCAGAACCATGTTTCTGTGAATAACTCCTGAACCGTAAGTCCTAGACGCTCGCTCTTGGCTGCATTCGATTCAGCTCGTGGCAGCCAGTCTAAAAAACACTATCTTGGACTTCTCTGCATGTTTCCCAGGCGAGCAATTGGCAGCATGTTCAGAACCATGTTTCTGTGAATAACTCCTGAACCGTAAGTCCTAGACGCTCGCTCTTGGCTGCATTCGATTCAGCTCGTGGCAGCCAGTCTAAAAAAACACTATCTTGGACTTCTCTGCATGTTTCCCAGGCGAGAAATTGGCAGCATGTTCAGAACCATGTTTCTGTGAATAACTCCTGAACCGTAAGTCCTAGACGCTCGATCTTGGCGGCATTCGTCTCAGCGCCTGGCAATTAGTATAGGAGCACTGTGTTTGACTTCTCTGGATGTTTCCCAGGCGAGTTATTGACAAGTAAATCCTAGACGCTCGATCTTGGTTATTTTCGCTTTCGCGGCTGGCAGTAAAAGAACCATGTTTCTGTGAATAACTCCTGAACCGTAAGTCCTAGACGCTCGCTCTTGGCTGCATTCGATTCAGCTCGTGGCAGCCAGTCTAAAAAACACTATCTTGGACTTCTCTGCATGTTTCCCAGGCGAGCAATTGGCAGCATGTTCAGAACCATGTTTCTGTGAATAACTCCTGAACCGTAAGTCCTAGACGCTCGCTCTTGGCTGCATTCGATTCAGCTCGTGGCAGCCAGTCTAAAAAACACTATCTTGGACTTCTCTGCATGTTTCCCAGGCGAGAAATTGGCAGCATGTTCAGAACCATGTTTCTGTGAATAACTCCTGAACCGTAAGTCCTAGACGCTCGCTCTTGGCTGCATTCGATTCAGCTCGTGGCAGCCAGTCTAAAAAACACTATCTTGGACTTCTCTGCATGTTTCCCAGGCGAGAAATTGGCAGCATGTTCAGAACCATGTTTCTGTGAATAACTCCTGAACCGTAAGTCCTAGACGCTCGCTCTTGGCTGCATTCGATTCAGCTCGTGGCAGCCAGTCTAAAAAACACTATCTTGGACTTCTCTGCATGTTTCCCAGGCGAGAAATTGGCAGCATGTTCAGAACCATGTTTCTGTGAATAACTCCTGAACCGTAAGTCCTAGACGCTCGCTCTTGGCTGCATTCGATTCAGCTCGTGGCAGCCAGTCTAAAAAACACTATCTTGGACTTCTCTGCATGTTTCCCAGGCGAGCAATTGGCAGCATGTTCAGAACCATGTTTCTGTGAATAACTCCTGAACCGTAAGTCCTAGACGCTCGCTCTTGGCTGCATTCGATTCAGCTCGTGGCAGCCAGTCTAAAAAACACTATCTTGGACTTCTCTGCATGTTTCCCAGGCGAGAAATTGGCAGCATGTTCAGAACCATGTTTCTGTGAATAACTCCTGAACCGTAAGTCCTAGACGCTCGCTCTTGGCTGCATTCGATTCAGCTCGTGGCAGCCAGTCTAAAAAACACTATCTTGGACTTCTCTGCATGTTTCCCAGGCGAGAAATTGGCAGCATGTTCAGAACCATGTTTCTGTGAATAACTCCTGAACCGTAAGTCCTAGACGCTCGATCTTGGCGGCATTCGTCTCAGCGCCTGGCAATTAGTATAGGAGCACTGTGTTTGACTTCTCTGGATGTTTCCCAGGCGAGTTATTGACAAGTAAATCCTAGACGCTCGATCTTGGTTATTTTCGCTTTCGCGGCTGGCAGTAAAAGAACCATGTTTCTGTGAATAACTCCTGAACCGTAAGTCCTAGACGCTCGCTCTTGGCTGCATTCGATTCAGCTCGTGGCAGCCAGTCTAAAAAACACTATCTTGGACTTCTCTGCATGTTTCCCAGGCGAGAAATTGGCAGCATGTTCAGAACCATGTTTCTGTGAATAACTCCTGAACCGTAAGTCCTAGACGCTCGCTCTTGGCTGCATTCGATTCAGCTCGTGGCAGCCAGTCTAAAAAACACTATCTTGGACTTCTCTGCATGTTTCCCAGGCGAGAAATTGGCAGCATGTTCAGAACCATGTTTCTGTGAATAACTCCTGAACCGTAAGTCCTAGACGCTCGCTCTTGGCTGCATTCGATTCAGCTCGTGGCAGCCAGTCTAAAAAACACTATCTTGGACTTCTCTGCATGTTTCCCAGGCGAGAAATTGGCAGCATGTTCAGAACCATGTTTCTGTGAATAACTCCTGAACCGTAAGTCCTAGACGCTCGATCTTGGCGGCATTCGTCTCAGCGCCTGGCAATTAGTATAGGAGCACTGTGTTTGACTTCTCTGGATGTTTCCCAGGCGAGTTATTGACAAGTAAATCCTAGACGCTCGATCTTGGTTATTTTCGCTTTCGCGGCTGGCAGTAAAAGAACCATGTTTCTGTGAATAACTCCTGAACCGTAAGTCCTAGACGCTCGCTCTTGGCTGCATTCGATTCAGCTCGTGGCAGCCAGTCTAATAAACACTATCTTGGACTTCTCTGCATGTTTCCCAGGCGAGAAATTGGCAGCATGTTCAGAACCATGTTTCTGTGAATAACTCCTGAACCGTAAGTCCTAGACGCTCGCTCTTGGCTGCATTCGATTCAGCTCGTGGCAGCCAGTCTAAAAAACACTATCTTGGACTTCTCTGCATGTTTCCCAGGCGAGAAATTGGCAGCATGTTCAGAACCATGTTTCTGTGAATAACTCCTGAACCGTAAGTCCTAGACGCTCGCTCTTGGCTGCATTCGATTCAGCTCGTGGCAGCCAGTCTAAAAAACACTATCTTGGACTTCTCTGCATGTTTCCCAGGCGAGAAATTGGCAGCATGTTCAGAACCATGTTTCTGTGAATAACTCCTGAACCGTAAGTCCTAGACGCTCGCTCTTGGCTGCATTCGATTCAGCTCGTGGCAGCCAGTCTAAAAAACACTATCTTGGACTTCTCTGCATGTTTCCCAGGCGAGCAATTGGCAGCATGTTCAGAACCATGTTTCTGTGAATAACTCCTGAACCGTAAGTCCTAGACGCTCGCTCTTGGCTGCATTCGATTCAGCTCGTGGCAGCCAGTCTAAAAAACACTATCTTGGACTTCTCTGCATGTTTCCCAGGCGAGCAATTGGCAGCATGTTCAGAACCATGTTTCTGTGAATAACTCCTGAACCGTAAGTCCTAGACGCTCGCTCTTGGCTGCATTCGATTCAGCTCGTGGCAGCCAGTCTAAAAAACACTATCTTGGACTTCTCTGCATGTTTCCCAGGCGAGCAATTGGCAGCATGTTCAGAACCATGTTTCTGTGAATAACTCCTGAACCGTAAGTCCTAGACGCTCGCTCTTGGCTGCATTCGATTCAGCTCGTGGCAGCCAGTCTAAAAAACACTATCTTGGACTTCTCTGCATGTTTCCCAGGCGAGAAATTGGCA
>NW_027462135.1:0-47851 GCF_050947455.1 Rhinoderma darwinii
AATAACTCCTGAACCGTAAGTCCTAGACGCTCGCTCTTGGCTGCATTCGATTCAGCTCGTGGCAGCCAGTCTAAAAAACACTATCTTGGACTTCTCTGCATGTTTCCCAGGCGAGAAATTGGCAGCATGTTCAGAACCATGTTTCTGTGAATAACTCCTGAACCGTAAGTCCTAGACGCTCGCTCTTGGCTGCATTCGATTCAGCTCGTGGCAGCCAGTCTAAAAAACACTATCTTGGACTTCTCTGCATGTTTCCCAGGCGAGAAATTGGCAGCATGTTCAGAACCATGTTTCTGTGAATAACTCCTGAACCGTAAGTCCTAGACGCTCGATCTTGGCGGCATTCGTCTCAGCGCCTGGCAATTAGTATAGGAGCACTGTGTTTGACTTCTCTGGATGTTTCCCAGGCGAGTTATTGACAAGTAAATCCTAGACGCTCGATCTTGGTTATTTTCGCTTTCGCGGCTGGCAGTAAAAGAACCATGTTTCTGTGAATAACTCCTGAACCGTAAGTCCTAGACGCTCGCTCTTGGCTGCATTCGATTCAGCTCGTGGCAGCCAGTCTAAAAAACACTATCTTGGACTTCTCTGCATGTTTCCCAGGCGAGAAATTGGCAGCATGTTCAGAACCATGTTTCTGTGAATAACTCCTGAACCGTAAGTCCTAGACGCTCGCTCTTGGCTGCATTCGATTCAGCTCGTGGCAGCCAGTCTAAAAAACACTATCTTGGACTTCTCTGCATGTTTCCCAGGCGAGCAATTGGCAGCATGTTCAGAACCATGTTTCTGTGAATAACTCCTGAACCGTAAGTCCTAGACGCTCGATCTTGGCGGCATTCGTCTCAGCGCCTGGCAATTAGTATAGGAGCACTGTGTTTGACTTCTCTGGATGTTTCCCAGGCGAGTTATTGACAAGTAAATCCTAGACGCTCGATCTTGGTTATTTTCGCTTTCGCGGCTGGCAGTAAAAGAACCATGTTTCTGTGAATAACTCCTGAACCGTAAGTCCTAGACGCTCGCTCTTGGCTGCATTCTATTCAGCTCGTGGCAGCCAGTCTAAAAAACACTATCTTGGACTTCTCTGCATGTTTCCCAGGCGAGAAATTGGCAGCATGTTCAGAACCATGTTTCTGTGAATAACTCCTGAACCGTAAGTCCTAGACGCTCGCTCTTGGCTGCATTCGATTCAGCTCGTGGCAGCCAGTCTAAAAAACACTATCTTGGACTTCTCTGCATGTTTCCCAGGCGAGAAATTGGCAGCATGTTCAGAACCATGTTTCTGTGAATAACTCCTGAACCGTAAGTCCTAGACGCTCGCTCTTGGCTGCATTCGATTCAGCTCGTGGCAGCCAGTCTAAAAAACACTATCTTGGACTTCTCTGCATGTTTCCCAGGCGAGCAATTGGCAGCATGTTCAGAACCATGTTTCTGTGAATAACTCCTGAACCGTAAGTCCTAGACGCTCGCTCTTGGCTGCATTCGATTCAGCTCGTGGCAGCCAGTCTAAAAAACACTATCTTGGACTTCTCTGCATGTTTCCCAGGCGAGAAATTGGCAGCATGTTCAGAACCATGTTTCTGTGAATAACTCCTGAACCGTAAGTCCTAGACGCTCGCTCTTGGCTGCATTCGATTCAGCTCGTGGCAGCCAGTCTAAAAAACACTATCTTGGACTTCTCTGCATGTTTCCCAGGCGAGCAATTGGCAGCATGTTCAGAACCATGTTTCTGTGAATAACTCCTGAACCGTAAGTCCTAGACGCTCGCTCTTGGCTGCATTCGATTCAGCTCGTGGCAGCCAGTCTAAAAAACACTATCTTGGACTTCTCTGCATGTTTCCCAGGCGAGAAATTGGCAGCATGTTCAGAACCATGTTTCTGTGAATAACTCCTGAACCGTAAGTCCTAGACGCTCGCTCTTGGCTGCATTCGATTCAGCTCGTGGCAGCCAGTCTAAAAAACACTATCTTGGACTTCTCTGCATGTTTCCCAGGCGAGCAATTGGCAGCATGTTCAGAACCATGTTTCTGTGAATAACTCCTGAACCGTAAGTCCTAGACGCTCGCTCTTGGCTGCATTCGATTCAGCTCGTGGCAGCCAGTCTAAAAAACACTATCTTGGACTTCTCTGCATGTTTCCCAGGCGAGCAATTGGCAGCATGTTCAGAACCATGTTTCTGTGAATAACTCCTGAACCGTAAGTCCTAGACGCTCGCTCTTGGCTGCATTCGATTCAGCTCGTGGCAGCCAGTCTAAAAAACACTATCTTGGACTTCTCTGCATGTTTCCCAGGCGAGAAATTGGCAGCATGTTCAGAACCATGTTTCTGTGAATAACTCCTGAACCGTAAGTCCTAGACGCTCGATCTTGGCGGCATTCGTCTCAGCGCCTGGCAATTAGTATAGGAGCACTGTGTTTGACTTCTCTGGATGTTTCCCAGGCGAGTTATTGACAAGTAAATCCTAGACGCTCGATCTTGGTTATTTTCGCTTTCGCGGCTGGCAGTAAAAGAACCATGTTTCTGTGAATAACTCCTGAACCGTAAGTCCTAGACGCTCGCTCTTGGCTGCATTCGATTCAGCTCGTGGCAGCCAGTCTAAAAAACACTATCTTGGACTTCTCTGCATGTTTCCCAGGCGAGAAATTGGCAGCATGTTCAGAACCATGTTTCTGTGAATAACTCCTGAACCGTAAGTCCTAGACGCTCGCTCTTGGCTGCATTCGATTCAGCTCGTGGCAGCCAGTCTAAAAAACACTATCTTGGACTTCTCTGCATGTTTCCCAGGCGAGCAATTGGCAGCATGTTCAGAACCATGTTTCTGTGAATAACTCCTGAACCGTAAGTCCTAGACGCTCGCTCTTGGCTGCATTCGATTCAGCTCGTGGCAGCCAGTCTAAAAAACACTATCTTGGACTTCTCTGCATGTTCCTAAGGCAAATGTTTCTAAAGCTAATTCTTGAACCGTAAGTCCTAGACGCTCGATCTTGGCGGCATTCGTCTCAGCGCCTGGCAATTAGTATAGGAGCACTGTGTTTGACTTCTCTGGATGTTTCCCAGGCGAGTTATTGACAAGTAAATCCTAGACGCTCGATCTTGGTTATTTTCGCTTTCGCGGCTGGCAGTAAAAGAACCATGTTTCTGTGAATAACTCCTGAACCGTAAGTCCTAGACGCTCGCTCTTGGCTGCATTCGATTCAGCTCGTGGCAGCCAGTCTAAAAAACACTATCTTGGACTTCTCTGCATGTTTCCCAGGCGAGAATTGGCAGCATGTTCAGAACCATGTTTCTGTGAATAACTCCTGAACCGTAAGTCCTAGACGCTCGCTCTTGGCTGCATTCGATTCAGCTCGTGGCAGCCAGTCTAAAAAACACTATCTTGGACTTCTCTGCATGTTTCCCAGGCGAGAAATTGGCAGCATGTTCAGAACCATGTTTCTGTGAATAACTCCTGAACCGTAAGTCCTAGACGCTCGATCTTGGCGGCATTCGTCTCAGCGCCTGGCAATTAGTATAGGAGCACTGTGTTTGACTTCTCTGGATGTTTCCCAGGCGAGTTATTGACAAGTAAATCCTAGACGCTCGATCTTGGTTATTTTCGCTTTCGCGGCTGGCAGTAAAAGAACCATGTTTCTGTGAATAACTCCTGAACCGTAAGTCCTAGACGCTCGCTCTTGGCTGCATTCGATTCAGCTCGTGGCAGCCAGTCTAAAAAACACTATCTTGGACTTCTCTGCATGTTTCCCAGGCGAGAAATTGGCAGCATGTTCAGAACCATGTTTCTGTGAATAACTCCTGAACCGTAAGTCCTAGACGTTCGCTCTTGGCTGCATTCGATTCAGCTCGTGGCAGCCAGTCTAAAAAACACTATCTTGGACTTCTCTGCATGTTTCCCAGGCGAGCAATTGGCAGCATGTTCAGAACCATGTTTCTGTGAATAACTCCTGAACCGTAAGTCCTAGACGCTCGATCTTGGCGGCATTCGTCTCAGCGCCTGGCAATTAGTATAGGAGCACTGTGTTTGACTTCTCTGGATCTTTCCCAGGCGAGTTATTGACAAGTAAATCCTAGACGCTCGATCTTGGTTATTTTCGCTTTCGCGGCTGGCAGTAAAAGAACCATGTTTCTGTGAATAACTCCTGAACCGTAAGTCCTAGACGCTCGCTCTTGGCTGCATTCGATTCAGCTCGTGGCAGCCAGTCTAAAAAACACTATCTTGGACTTCTCTGCATGTTTCCCAGGCGAGAAATTGGCAGCATGTTCAGAACCATGTTTCTGTGAATAACTCCTGAACCGTAAGTCCTAGACGCTCGCTCTTGGCTGCATTCGATTCAGCTCGTGGCAGCCAGTCTAAAAAACACTATCTTGGACTTCTCTGCATGTTTCCCAGGCGAGCAATTGGCAGCATGTTCAGAACCATGTTTCTGTGAATAACTCCTGAACCGTAAGTCCTAGACGCTCGCTCTTGGCTGCATTCGATTCAGCTCGTGGCAGCCAGTCTAAAAAACACTATCTTGGACTTCTCTGCATGTTTCCCAGGCGAGAAATTGGCAGCATGTTCAGAACCATGTTTCTGTGAATAACTCCTGAACCGTAAGTCCTAGACGCTCGCTCTTGGCTGCATTCGATTCAGCTCGTGGCAGCCAGTCTAAAAAACACTATCTTGGACTTCTCTGCATGTTTCCCAGGCGAGCAATTGGCAGCATGTTCAGAACCATGTTTCTGTGAATAACTCCTGAACCGTAAGTCCTAGACGCTCGCTCTTGGCTGCATTCGATTCAGCTCGTGGCAGCCAGTCTAAAAAACACTATCTTGGACTTCTCTGCATGTTTCCCAGGCGAGAAATTGGCAGCATGTTCAGAACCATGTTTCTGTGAATAACTCCTGAACCGTAAGTCCTAGACGCTCGCTCTTGGCTGCATTCGATTCAGCTCGTGGCAGCCAGTCTAAAAAACACTATCTTGGACTTCTCTGCATGTTTCCCAGGCGAGAAATTGGCAGCATGTTCAGAACCATGTTTCTGTGAATAACTCCTGAACCGTAAGTCCTAGACGCTCGATCTTGGCGGCATTCGTCTCAGCGCCTGGCAATTAGTATAGGAGCACTGTGTTTGACTTCTCTGGATGTTTCCCAGGCGAGTTATTGACAAGTAAATCCTAGACGCTCGATCTTGGTTATTTTCGCTTTCGCGGCTGGCAGTAAAAGAACCATGTTTCTGTGAATAACTCCTGAACCGTAAGTCCTAGACGCTCGCTCTTGGCTGCATTCGATTCAGCTCGTGGCAGCCAGTCTAAAAAACACTATCTTGGACTTCTCTGCATGTTTCCCAGGCGAGAAATTGGCAGCATGTTCAGAACCATGTTTCTGTGAATAACTCCTGAACCGTAAGTCCTAGACGCTCGCTCTTGGCTGCATTCGATTCAGCTCGTGGCAGCCAGTCTAAAAAACACTATCTTGGACTTCTCTGCATGTTTCCCAGGCGAGCAATTGGCAGCATGTTCAGAACCATGTTTCTGTGAATAACTCCTGAACCGTAAGTCCTAGACGCTCGATCTTGGCGGCATTCGTCTCAGCGCCTGGCAATTAGTATAGGAGCACTGTGTTTGACTTCTCTGGATGTTTCCCAGGCGAGTTATTGACAAGTAAATCCTAGACGCTCGATCTTGGTTATTTTCGCTTTCGCGGCTGGCAGTAAAAGAACCATGTTTCTGTGAATAACTCCTGAACCGTAAGTCCTAGACGCTCGCTCTTGGCTGCATTCGATTCAGCTCGTGGCAGCCAGTCTAAAAAACACTATCTTGGACTTCTCTGCATGTTTCCCAGGCGAGAAATTGGCAGCATGTTCAGAACCATGTTTCTGTGAATAACTCCTGAACCGTAAGTCCTAGACGCTCGCTCTTGGCTGCATTCGATTCAGCTCGTGGCAGCCAGTCTAAAAAACACTATCTTGGACTTCTCTGCATGTTTCCCAGGCGAGAAATTGGCAGCATGTTCAGAACCATGTTTCTGTGAATAACTCCTGAACCGTAAGTCCTAGACGCTCGCTCTTGGCTGCATTCGATTCAGCTCGTGGCAGCCAGTCTAAAAAACACTATCTTGGACTTCTCTGCATGTTTCCCAGGCGAGCAATTGGCAGCATGTTCAGAACCATGTTTCTGTGAATAACTCCTGAACCGTAAGTCCTAGACGCTCGCTCTTGGCTGCATTCGATTCAGCTCGTGGCAGCCAGTCTAAAAAACACTATCTTGGACTTCTCTGCATGTTTCCCAGGCGAGAAATTGGCAGCATGTTCAGAACCATGTTTCTGTGAATAACTCCTGAACCGTAAGTCCTAGACGCTCGCTCTTGGCTGCATTCGATTCAGCTCGTGGCAGCCAGTCTAAAAAACACTATCTTGGACTTCTCTGCATGTTTCCCAGGCGAGCAATTGGCAGCATGTTCAGAACCATGTTTCTGTGAATAACTCCTGAACCGTAAGTCCTAGACGCTCGCTCTTGGCTGCATTCGATTCAGCTCGTGGCAGCCAGTCTAAAAAACACTATCTTGGACTTCTCTGCATGTTTCCCAGGCGAGAAATTGGCAGCATGTTCAGAACCATGTTTCTGTGAATAACTCCTGAACCGTAAGTCCTAGACGCTCGCTCTTGGCTGCATTCGATTCAGCTCGTGGCAGCCAGTCTAAAAAACACTATCTTGGACTTCTCTGCATGTTTCCCAGGCGAGCAATTGGCAGCATGTTCAGAACCATGTTTCTGTGAATAACTCCTGAACCGTAAGTCCTAGACGCTCGCTCTTGGCTGCATTCGATTCAGCTCGTGGCAGCCAGTCTAAAAAACACTATCTTGGACTTCTCTGCATGTTTCCCAGGCGAGCAATTGGCAGCATGTTCAGAACCATGTTTCTGTGAATAACTCCTGAACCGTAAGTCCTAGACGCTCGCTCTTGGCTGCATTCGATTCAGCTCGTGGCAGCCAGTCTAAAAAACACTATCTTGGACTTCTCTGCATGTTTCCCAGGCGAGAAATTGGCAGCATGTTCAGAACCATGTTTCTGTGAATAACTCCTGAACCGTAAGTCCTAGACGCTCGATCTTGGCGGCATTCGTCTCAGCGCCTGGCAATTAGTATAGGAGCACTGTGTTTGACTTCTCTGGATGTTTCCCAGGCGAGTTATTGACAAGTAAATCCTAGACGCTCGATCTTGGTTATTTTCGCTTTCGCGGCTGGCAGTAAAAGAACCATGTTTCTGTGAATAACTCCTGAACCGTAAGTCCTAGACGCTCGCTCTTGGCTGCATTCGATTCAGCTCGTGGCAGCCAGTCTAAAAAACACTATCTTGGACTTCTCTGCATGTTTCCCAGGCGAGAAATTGGCAGCATGTTCAGAACCATGTTTCTGTGAATAACTCCTGAACCGTAAGTCCTAGACGCTCGCTCTTGGCTGCATTCGATTCAGCTCGTGGCAGCCAGTCTAAAAAACACTATCTTGGACTTCTCTGCATGTTTCCCAGGCGAGAAATTGGCAGCATGTTCAGAACCATGTTTCTGTGAATAACTCCTGAACCGTAAGTCCTAGACGCTCGCTCTTGGCTGCATTCGATTCAGCTCGTGGCAGCCAGTCTAAAAAACACTATCTTGGACTTCTCTGCATGTTTCCCAGGCGAGAAATTGGCAGCATGTTCAGAACCATGTTTCTGTGAATAACTCCTGAACCGTAAGTCCTAGACGCTCGATCTTGGCGGCATTCGTCTCAGCGCCTGGCAATTAGTATAGGAGCACTGTGTTTGACTTCTCTGGATGTTTCCCAGGCGAGTTATTGACAAGTAAATCCTAGACGCTCGATCTTGGTTATTTTCGCTTTCGCGGCTGGCAGTAAAAGAACCATGTTTCTGTGAATAACTCCTGAACCGTAAGTCCTAGACGCTCGCTCTTGGCTGCATTCGATTCAGCTCGTGGCAGCCAGTCTAAAAAACACTATCTTGGACTTCTCTGCATGTTTCCCAGGCGAGAAATTGGCAGCATGTTCAGAACCATGTTTCTGTGAATAACTCCTGAACCGTAAGTCCTAGACGCTCGCTCTTGGCTGCATTCGATTCAGCTCGTGGCAGCCAGTCTAAAAAACACTATCTTGGACTTCTCTGCATGTTTCCCAGGCGAGCAATTGGCAGCATGTTCAGAACCATGTTTCTGTGAATAACTCCTGAACCGTAAGTCCTAGACGCTCGATCTTGGCGGCATTCGTCTCAGCGCCTGGCAATTAGTATAGGAGCACTGTGTTTGACTTCTCTGGATGTTTCCCAGGCGAGTTATTGACAAGTAAATCCTAGACGCTCGATCTTGGTTATTTTCGCTTTCGCGGCTGGCAGTAAAAGAACCATGTTTCTGTGAATAACTCCTGAACCGTAAGTCCTAGACGCTCGCTCTTGGCTGCATTCGATTCAGCTCGTGGCAGCCAGTCTAAAAAACACTATCTTGGACTTCTCTGCATGTTTCCCAGGCGAGAAATTGGCAGCATGTTCAGAACCATGTTTCTGTGAATAACTCCTGAACCGTAAGTCCTAGACGCTCGCTCTTGGCTGCATTCGATTCAGCTCGTGGCAGCCAGTCTAAAAAACACTATCTTGGACTTCTCTGCATGTTTCCCAGGCGAGAAATTGGCAGCATGTTCAGAACCATGTTTCTGTGAATAACTCCTGAACCGTAAGTCCTAGACGCTCGCTCTTGGCTGCATTCGATTCAGCTCGTGGCAGCCAGTCTAAAAAACACTATCTTGGACTTCTCTGCATGTTTCCCAGGCGAGCAATTGGCAGCATGTTCAGAACCATGTTTCTGTGAATAACTCCTGAACCGTAAGTCCTAGACGCTCGCTCTTGGCTGCATTCGATTCAGCTCGTGGCAGCCAGTCTAAAAAACACTATCTTGGACTTCTCTGCATGTTTCCCAGGCGAGAAATTGGCAGCATGTTCAGAACCATGTTTCTGTGAATAACTCCTGAACCGTAAGTCCTAGACGCTCGCTCTTGGCTGCATTCGATTCAGCTCGTGGCAGCCAGTCTAAAAAACACTATCTTGGACTTCTCTGCATGTTTCCCAGGCGAGCAATTGGCAGCATGTTCAGAACCATGTTTCTGTGAATAACTCCTGAACCGTAAGTCCTAGACGCTCGCTCTTGGCTGCATTCGATTCAGCTCGTGGCAGCCAGTCTAAAAAACACTATCTTGGACTTCTCTGCATGTTTCCCAGGCGAGAAATTGGCAGCATGTTCAGAACCATGTTTCTGTGAATAACTCCTGAACCGTAAGTCCTAGACGCTCGCTCTTGGCTGCATTCGATTCAGCTCGTGGCAGCCAGTCTAAAAAACACTATCTTGGACTTCTCTGCATGTTTCCCAGGCGAGCAATTGGCAGCATGTTCAGAACCATGTTTCTGTGAATAACTCCTGAACCGTAAGTCCTAGACGCTCGCTCTTGGCTGCATTCGATTCAGCTCGTGGCAGCCAGTCTAAAAAACACTATCTTGGACTTCTCTGCATGTTTCCCAGGCGAGCAATTGGCAGCATGTTCAGAACCATGTTTCTGTGAATAACTCCTGAACCGTAAGTCCTAGACGCTCGCTCTTGGCTGCATTCGATTCAGCTCGTGGCAGCCAGTCTAAAAAACACTATCTTGGACTTCTCTGCATGTTTCCCAGGCGAGAAATTGGCAGCATGTTCAGAACCATGTTTCTGTGAATAACTCCTGAACCGTAAGTCCTAGACGCTCGATCTTGGCGGCATTCGTCTCAGCGCCTGGCAATTAGTATAGGAGCACTGTGTTTGACTTCTCTGGATGTTTCCCAGGCGAGTTATTGACAAGTAAATCCTAGACGCTCGATCTTGGTTATTTTCGCTTTCGCGGCTGGCAGTAAAAGAACCATGTTTCTGTGAATAACTCCTGAACCGTAAGTCCTAGACGCTCGCTCTTGGCTGCATTCGATTCAGCTCGTGGCAGCCAGTCTAAAAAACACTATCTTGGACTTCTCTGCATGTTTCCCAGGCGAGAAATTGGCAGCATGTTCAGAACCATGTTTCTGTGAATAACTCCTGAACCGTAAGTCCTAGACGCTCGCTCTTGGCTGCATTCGATTCAGCTCGTGGCAGCCAGTCTAAAAAATACTATCTTGGACTTCTCTGCATGTTTCCCAGGCGAGCAATTGGCAGCATGTTCAGAACCATGTTTCTGTGAATAACTCCTGAACCGTAAGTCCTAGACGCTCGCTCTTGGCTGCATTCGATTCAGCTCGTGGCAGCCAGTCTAAAAAACACTATCTTGGACTTCTCTGCATGTTTCCCAGGCGAGCAATTGGCAGCATGTTCAGAACCATGTTTCTGTGAATAACTCCTGAACCGTAAGTCCTAGACGCTCGCTCTTGGCTGCATTCGATTCAGCTCGTGGCAGCCAGTCTAAAAAACACTATCTTGGACTTCTCTGCATGTTTCCCAGGCGAGCAATTGGCAGCATGTTCAGAACCATGTTTCTGTGAATAACTCCTGAACCGTAAGTCACAGACGCTCGCTCTTGGCTGCATTCGATTCAGCTCGTGGCAGCCAGTCTAAAAAACACTATCTTGGACTTCTCTGCATGTTCCTAAGGCAAATGTTTCTAAAGCTAATTCTTGAACCGTAAGTCCTAGACGCTCGATCTTGGCGGCATTCGTCTCAGCGCCTGGCAATTAGTATAGGAGCACTGTGTTTGACTTCTCTGGATGTTTCCCAGGCGAGTTATTGACAAGTAAATCCTAGACGCTCGATCTTGGTTATTTTCGCTTTCGCGGCTGGCAGTAAAAGAACCATGTTTCTGTGAATAACTCCTGAACCGTAAGTCCTAGACGCTCGCTCTTGGCTGCATTCGATTCAGCTCGTGGCAGCCAGTCTAAAAAACACTATCTTGGACTTCTCTGCATGTTTCCCAGGCGAGCAATTGGCAGCATGTTCAGAACCATGTTTCTGTGAATAACTCCTGAACCGTAAGTCCTAGACGCTCGCTCTTGGCTGCATTCGATTCAGCTCGTGGCAGCCAGTCTAAAAAACACTATCTTGGACTTCTCTGCATGTTCCTAAGGCAAATGTTTCTAAAGCTAATTCTTGAACCGTAAGTCCTAGACGCTCGATCTTGGCGGCATTCGTCTCAGCGCCTGGCAATTAGTATAGGAGCACTGTGTTTGACTTCTCTGGATGTTTCCCAGGCGAGTTATTGACAAGTAAATCCTAGACGCTCGATCTTGGTTATTTTCGCTTTTGCGGCTGGCAGTAAAAGAACCATGTTTCTGTGAATAACTCCTGAACCGTAAGTCCTAGACGCTCGCTCTTGGCTGCATTCGATTCAGCTCGTGGCAGCCAGTCTAAAAAACACTATCTTGGACTTCTCTGCATGTTTCCCAGGCGAGCAATTGGCAGCATGTTCAGAACCATGTTTCTGTGAATAACTCCTGAACCGTAAGTCCTAGACGCTCGCTCTTGGCTGCATTCGATTCAGCTCGTGGCAGCCAGTCTAAAAAACACTATCTTGGACTTCTCTGCATGTTTCCCAGGCGAGCAATTGGCAGCATGTTCAGAACCATGTTTCTGTGAATAACTCCTGAACCGTAAGTCCTAGACGCTCGCTCTTGGCTGCATTCGATTCAGCTCGTGGCAGCCAGTCTAAAAAACACTATCTTGGACTTCTCTGCATGTTTCCCAGGCGAGCAATTGGCAGCATGTTCAGAACCATGTTTCTGTGAATAACTCCTGAACCGTAAGTCCTAGACGCTCGCTCTTGGCTGCATTCGATTCAGCTCGTGGCAGCCAGTCTAAAAAACACTATCTTGGACTTCTCTGCATGTTCCTAAGGCAAATGTTTCTAAAGCTAATTCTTGAACCGTAAGTCCTAGACGCTCGATCTTGGCGGCATTCGTCTCAGCGCCTGGCAATTAGTATAGGAGCACTGTGTTTGACTTCTCTGGATGTTTCCCAGGCGAGTTATTGACAAGTAAATCCTAGACGCTCGATCTTGGTTATTTTCGCTTTCGCGGCTGGCAGTAAAAGAACCATGTTTCTGTGAATAACTCCTGAACCGTAAGTCCTAGACGCTCGCTCTTGGCTGCATTCGATTCAGCTCGTGGCAGCCAGTCTAAAAAACACTATCTTGGACTTCTCTGCATGTTTCCCAGGCGAGAAATTGGCAGCATGTTCAGAACCATGTTTCTGTGAATAACTCCTGAACCGTAAGTCCTAGACGCTCGCTCTTGGCTGCATTCGATTCAGCTCGTGGCAGCCAGTCTAAAAAACACTATCTTGGACTTCTCTGCATGTTTCCCAGGCGAGAAATTGGCAGCATGTTCAGAACCATGTTTCTGTGAATAACTCCTGAACCGTAAGTCCTAGACGCTCGATCTTGGCGGCATTCGTCTCAGCGCCTGGCAATTAGTATAGGAGCACTGTGTTTGACTTCTCTGGATGTTTCCCAGGCGAGTTATTGACAAGTAAATCCTAGACGCTCGATCTTGGTTATTTTCGCTTTCGCGGCTGGCAGTAAAAGAACCATGTTTCTGTGAATAACTCCTGAACCGTAAGTCCTAGACGCTCGCTCTTGGCTGCATTCGATTCAGCTCGTGGCAGCCAGTCTAAAAAACACTATCTTGGACTTCTCTGCATGTTTCCCAGGCGAGAAATTGGCAGCATGTTCAGAACCATGTTTCTGTGAATAACTCCTGAACCGTAAGTCCTAGACGCTCGCTCTTGGCTGCATTCGATTCAGCTCGTGGCAGCCAGTCTAAAAAACACTATCTTGGACTTCTCTGCATGTTTCCCAGGCGAGCAATTGGCAGCATGTTCAGAACCATGTTTCTGTGAATAACTCCTGAACCGTAAGTCCTAGACGCTCGATCTTGGCGGCATTCGTCTCAGCGCCTGGCAATTAATATAGGAGCACTGTGTTTGACTTCTCTGGATGTTTCCCAGGCGAGTTATTGACAAGTAAATCCTAGACGCTCGATCTTGGTTATTTTCGCTTTCGCGGCTGGCAGTAAAAGAACCATGTTTCTGTGAATAACTCCTGAACCGTAAGTCCTAGACGCTCGCTCTTGGCTGCATTCGATTCAGCTCGTGGCAGCCAGTCTAAAAAACACTATCTTGGACTTCTCTGCATGTTTCCCAGGCGAGAAATTGGCAGCATGTTCAGAACCATGTTTCTGTGAATAACTCCTGAACCGTAAGTCCTAGACGCTCGCTCTTGGCTGCATTCGATTCAGCTCGTGGCAGCCAGTCTAAAAAACACTATCTTGGACTTCTCTGCATGTTTCCCAGGCGAGAAATTGGCAGCATGTTCAGAACCATGTTTCTGTGAATAACTCCTGAACCGTAAGTCCTAGACGCTCGCTCTTGGCTGCATTCGATTCAGCTCGTGGCAGCCAGTCTAAAAAACACTATCTTGGACTTCTCTGCATGTTTCCCAGGCGAGCAATTGGCAGCATGTTCAGAACCATGTTTCTGTGAATAACTCCTGAACCGTAAGTCCTAGACGCTCGCTCTTGGCTGCATTCGATTCAGCTCGTGGCAGCCAGTCTAAAAAACACTATCTTGGACTTCTCTGCATGTTTCCCAGGCGAGCAATTGGCAGCATGTTCAGAACCATGTTTCTGTGAATAACTCCTGAACCGTAAGTCCTAGACGCTCGCTCTTGGCTGCATTCGATTCAGCTCGTGGCAGCCAGTCTAAAAAACACTATCTTGGACTTCTCTGCATGTTCCTAAGGCAAATGTTTCTAAAGCTAATTCTTGAACCGTAAGTCCTAGACGCTCGATCTTGGCGGCATTCGTCTCAGCGCCTGGCAATTAGTATAGGAGCACTGTGTTTGACTTCTCTGGATGTTTCCCAGGCGAGTTATTGACAAGTAAATCCTAGACGCTCGATCTTGGTTATTTTCGCTTTCGCGGCTGGCAGTAAAAGAACCATGTTTCTGTGAATAACTCCTGAACCGTAAGTCCTAGACGCTCGCTCTTGGCTGCATTCGATTCAGCTCGTGGCAGCCAGTCTAAAAAACACTATCTTGGACTTCTCTGCATGTTTCCCAGGCGAGCAATTGGCAGCATGTTCAGAACCATGTTTCTGTGAATAACTCCTGAACCGTAAATCCTAGACGCTCGCTCTTGGCTGCATTCGATTCAGCTCGTGGCAGCCAGTCTAAAAAACACTATCTTGGACTTCTCTGCATGTTTCCCAGGCGAGAAATTGGCAGCATGTTCAGAACCATGTTTCTGTGAATAACTCCTGAACCGTAAGTCCTAGACGCTCGATCTTGGCGGCATTCGTCTCAGCGCCTGGCAATTAGTATAGGAGCACTGTGTTTGACTTCTCTGGATGTTTCCCAGGCGAGTTATTGACAAGTAAATCCTAGACGCTCGATCTTGGTTATTTTCGCTTTCGCGGCTGGCAGTAAAAGAACCATGTTTCTGTGAATAACTCCTGAACCGTAAGTCCTAGACGCTCGCTCTTGGCTGCATTCGATTCAGCTCGTGGCAGCCAGTCTAAAAAACACTATCTTGGACTTCTCTGCATGTTTCCCAGGCGAGAAATTGGCAGCATGTTCAGAACCATGTTTCTGTGAATAACTCCTGAACCGTAAGTCCTAGACGCTCGCTCTTGGCTGCATTCGATTCAGCTCGTGGCAGCCAGTCTAAAAAACACTATCTTGGACTTCTCTGCATGTTTCCCAGGCGAGAAATTGGCAGCATGTTCAGAACCATGTTTCTGTGAATAACTCCTGAACCGTAAGTCCTAGACGCTCGATCTTGGCGGCATTCGTCTCAGCGCCTGGCAATTAGTATAGGAGCACTGTGTTTGACTTCTCTGGATGTTTCCCAGGCGAGTTATTGACAAGTAAATCCTAGACGCTCGATCTTGGTTATTTTCGCTTTCGCGGCTGGCAGTAAAAGAACCATGTTTCTGTGAATAACTCCTGAACCGTAAGTCCTAGACGCTCGCTCTTGGCTGCATTCGATTCAGCTCGTGGCAGCCAGTCTAAAAAACACTATCTTGGACTTCTCTGCATGTTTCCCAGGCGAGAAATTGGCAGCATGTTCAGAACCATGTTTCTGTGAATAACTCCTGAACCGTAAGTCCTAGACGCTCGCTCTTGGCTGCATTCGATTCAGCTCGTGGCAGCCAGTCTAAAAAACACTATCTTGGACTTCTCTGCATGTTTCCCAGGCGAGCAATTGGCAGCATGTTCAGAACCATGTTTCTGTGAATAACTCCTGAACCGTAAGTCCTAGACGCTCGATCTTGGCGGCATTCGTCTCAGCGCCTGGCAATTAGTATAGGAGCACTGTGTTTGACTTCTCTGGATGTTTCCCAGGCGAGTTATTGACAAGTAAATCCTAGACGCTCGATCTTGGTTATTTTCGCTTTCGCGGCTGGCAGTAAAAGAACCATGTTTCTGTGAATAACTCCTGAACCGTAAGTCCTAGACGCTCGCTCTTGGCTGCATTCGATTCAGCTCGTGGCAGCCAGTCTAAAAAACACTATCTTGGACTTCTCTGCATGTTTCCCAGGCGAGAAATTGGCAGCATGTTCAGAACCATGTTTCTGTGAATAACTCCTGAACCGTAAGTCCTAGACGCTCGCTCTTGGCTGCATTCGATTCAGCTCGTGGCAGCCAGTCTAAAAAACACTATCTTGGACTTCTCTGCATGTTTCCCAGGCGAGCAATTGGCAGCATGTTCAGAACCATGTTTCTGTGAATAACTCCTGAACCGTAAGTCCTAGACGCTCGCTCTTGGCTGCATTCGATTCAGCTCGTGGCAGCCAGTCTAAAAAACACTATCTTGGACTTCTCTGCATGTTCCTAAGGCAAATGTTTCTAAAGCTAATTCTTGAACCGTAAGTCCTAGACGCTCGATCTTGGCGGCATTCGTCTCAGCGCCTGGCAATTAGTATAGGAGCACTGTGTTTGACTTCTCTGGATGTTTCCCAGGCGAGTTATTGACAAGTAAATCCTAGACGCTCGATCTTGGTTATTTTCGCTTTCGCGGCTGGCAGTAAAAGAACCATGTTTCTGTGAATAACTCCTGAACCGTAAGTCCTAGACGCTCGCTCTTGGCTGCATTCGATTCAGCTCGTGGCAGCCAGTCTAAAAAACACTATCTTGGACTTCTCTGCATGTTTCCCAGGCGAGAAATTGGCAGCATGTTCAGAACCATGTTTCTGTGAATAACTCCTGAACCGTAAGTCCTAGACGCTCGCTCTTGGCTGCATTCGATTCAGCTCGTGGCAGCCAGTCTAAAAAACACTATCTTGGACTTCTCTGCATGTTTCCCAGGCGAGAAATTGGCAGCATGTTCAGAACCATGTTTCTGTGAATAACTCCTGAACCGTAAGTCCTAGACGCTCGATCTTGGCGGCATTCGTCTCAGCGCCTGGCAATTAGTATAGGAGCACTGTGTTTGACTTCTCTGGATGTTTCCCAGGCGAGTTATTGACAAGTAAATCCTAGACGCTCGATCTTGGTTATTTTCGCTTTCGCGGCTGGCAGTAAAAGAACCATGTTTCTGTGAATAACTCCTGAACCGTAAGTCCTAGACGCTCGCTCTTGGCTGCATTCGATTCAGCTCGTGGCAGCCAGTCTAAAAAACACTATCTTGGACTTCTCTGCATGTTTCCCAGGCGAGAAATTGGCAGCATGTTCAGAACCATGTTTCTGTGAATAACTCCTGAACCGTAAGTCCTAGACGTTCGCTCTTGGCTGCATTCGATTCAGCTCGTGGCAGCCAGTCTAAAAAACACTATCTTGGACTTCTCTGCATGTTTCCCAGGCGAGCAATTGGCAGCATGTTCAGAACCATGTTTCTGTGAATAACTCCTGAACCGTAAGTCCTAGACGCTCGATCTTGGCGGCATTCGTCTCAGCGCCTGGCAATTAGTATAGGAGCACTGTGTTTGACTTCTCTGGATGTTTCCCAGGCGAGTTATTGACAAGTAAATCCTAGACGCTCGATCTTGGTTATTTTCGCTTTCGCGGCTGGCAGTAAAAGAACCATGTTTCTGTGAATAACTCCTGAACCGTAAGTCCTAGACGCTCGCTCTTGGCTGCATTCGATTCAGCTCGTGGCAGCCAGTCTAAAAAACACTATCTTGGACTTCTCTGCATGTTTCCCAGGCGAGCAATTGGCAGCATGTTCAGAACCATGTTTCTGTGAATAACTCCTGAACCGTAAGTCCTAGACGCTCGCTCTTGGCTGCATTCGATTCAGCTCGTGGCAGCCAGTCTAAAAAACACTATCTTGGACTTCTCTGCATGTTTCCCAGGCGAGCAATTGGCAGCATGTTCAGAACCATGTTTCTGTGAATAACTCCTGAACCGTAAGTCCTAGACGCTCGCTCTTGGCTGCATTCGATTCAGCTCGTGGCAGCCAGTCTAAAAAACACTATCTTGGACTTCTCTGCATGTTTCCCAGGCGAGCAATTGGCAGCATGTTCAGAACCATGTTTCTGTGAATAACTCCTGAACCGTAAGTCCTAGACGCTCGCTCTTGGCTGCATTCGATTCAGCTCGTGGCAGCCAGTCTAAAAAACACTATCTTGGACTTCTCTGCATGTTCCTAAGGCAAATGTTTCTAAAGCTAATTCTTGAACCGTAAGTCCTAGACGCTCGATCTTGGCGGCATTCGTCTCAGCGCCTGGCAATTAGTATAGGAGCACTGTGTTTGACTTCTCTGGATGTTTCCCAGGCGAGTTATTGACAAGTAAATCCTAGACGCTCGATCTTGGTTATTTTCGCTTTCGCGGCTGGCAGTAAAAGAACCATGTTTCTGTGAATAATTCCTGAACCGTAAGTCCTAGACGCTCGCTCTTGGCTGCATTCGATTCAGCTCGTGGCAGCCAGTCTAAAAAACACTATCTTGGACTTCTCTGCATGTTTCCCAGGCGAGCAATTGGCAGCATGTTCAGAACCATGTTTCTGTGAATAACTCCTGAACCGTAAGTCCTAGACGCTCGCTCTTGGCTGCATTCGATTCAGCTCGTGGCAGCCAGTCTAAAAAACACTATCTTGGACTTCTCTGCATGTTTCCCAGGCGAGAAATTGGCAGCATGTTCAGAACCATGTTTCTGTGAATAACTCCTGAACCGTAAGTCCTAGACGCTCGCTCTTGGCTGCATTCGATTCAGCTCGTGGCAGCCAGTCTAAAAAACACTATCTTGGACTTCTCTGCATGTTTCCCAGGCGAGCAATTGGCAGCATGTTCAGAACCATGTTTCTGTGAATAACTCCTAAACCGTAAGTCCTAGACGCTCGCTCTTGGCTGCATTCGATTCAGCTCGTGGCAGCCAGTCTAAAAAACACTATCTTGGACTTCTCTGCATGTTTCCCAGGCGAGAAATTGGCAGCATGTTCAGAACCATGTTTCTGTGAATAACTCCTGAACCGTAAGTCCTAGACGCTCGATCTTGGCGGCATTCGTCTCAGCGCCTGGCAATTAGTATAGGAGCACTGTGTTTGACTTCTCTGGATGTTTCCCAGGCGAGTTATTGACAAGTAAATCCTAGACGCTCGATCTTGGTTATTTTCGCTTTCGCGGCTGGCAGTAAAAGAACCATGTTTCTGTGAATAACTCCTGAACCGTAAGTCCTAGACGCTCGCTCTTGGCTGCATTCGATTCAGCTCGTGGCAGCCAGTCTAAAAAACACTATCTTGGACTTCTCTGCATGTTTCCCAGGCGAGAAATTGGCAGCATGTTCAGAACCATGTTTCTGTGAATAACTCCTGAACCGTAAGTCCTAGACGCTCGCTCTTGGCTGCATTCGATTCAGCTCGTGGCAGCCAGTCTAAAAAACACTATCTTGGACTTCTCTGCATGTTTCCCAGGCGAGAAATTGGCAGCATGTTCAGAACCATGTTTCTGTGAATAACTCCTGAACCGTAAGTCCTAGACGCTCGATCTTGGCGGCATTCGTCTCAGCGCCTGGCAATTAGTATAGGAGCACTGTGTTTGACTTCTCTGGATGTTTCCCAGGCGAGTTATTGACAAGTAAATCCTAGACGCTCGATCTTGGTTATTTTCGCTTTCGCGGCTGGCAGTAAAAGAACCATGTTTCTGTGAATAACTCCTGAACCGTAAGTCCTAGACGCTCGCTCTTGGCTGCATTCGATTCAGCTCGTGGCAGCCAGTCTAAAAAACACTATCTTGGACTTCTCTGCATGTTTCCCAGGCGAGAAATTGGCAGCATGTTCAGAACCATGTTTCTGTGAATAACTCCTGAACCGTAAGTCCTAGACGCTCGCTCTTGGCTGCATTCGATTCAGCTCGTGGCAGCCAGTCTAAAAAACACTATCTTGGACTTCTCTGCATGTTTCCCAGGCGAGCAATTGGCAGCATGTTCAGAACCATGTTTCTGTGAATAACTCCTGAACCGTAAGTCCTAGACGCTCGATCTTGGCGGCATTCGTCTCAGCGCCTGGCAATTAGTATAGGAGCACTGTGTTTGACTTCTCTGGATGTTTCCCAGGCGAGTTATTGACAAGTAAATCCTAGACGCTCGATCTTGGTTATTTTCGCTTTCGCGGCTGGCAGTAAAAGAACCATGTTTCTGTGAATAACTCCTGAACCGTAAGTCCTAGACGCTCGCTCTTGGCTGCATTCGATTCAGCTCGTGGCAGCCAGTCTAAAAAACACTATCTTGGACTTCTCTGCATGTTTCCCAGGCGAGAAATTGGCAGCATGTTCAGAACCATGTTTCTGTGAATAACTCCTGAACCGTAAGTCCTAGACGCTCGCTCTTGGCTGCATTCGATTCAGCTCGTGGCAGCCAGTCTAAAAAACACTATCTTGGACTTCTCTGCATGTTTCCCAGGCGAGAAATTGGCAGCATGTTCAGAACCATGTTTCTGTGAATAACTCCTGAACCGTAAGTCCTAGACGCTCGATCTTGGCGGCATTCGTCTCAGCGCCTGGCAATTAGTATAGGAGCACTGTGTTTGACTTCTCTGGATGTTTCCCAGGCGAGTTATTGACAAGTAAATCCTAGACGCTCGATCTTGGTTATTTTCGCTTTCGCGGCTGGCAGTAAAAGAACCATGTTTCTGTGAATAACTCCTGAACCGTAAGTCCTAGACGCTCGCTCTTGGCTGCATTCGATTCAGCTCGTGGCAGCCAGTCTAAAAAACACTATCTTGGACTTCTCTGCATGTTTCCCAGGCGAGCAATTGGCAGCATGTTCAGAACCATGTTTCTGTGAATAACTCCTGAACCGTAAGTCCTAGACGCTCGCTCTTGGCTGCATTCGATTCAGCTCGTGGCAGCCAGTCTAAAAAACACTATCTTGGACTTCTCTGCATGTTCCTAAGGCAAATGTTTCTAAAGCTAATTCTTGAACCGTAAGTCCTAGACGCTCGATCTTGGCGGCATTCGTCTCAGCGCCTGGCAATTAGTATAGGAGCACTGTGTTTGACTTCTCTGGATGTTTCCCAGGCGAGTTATTGACAAGTAAATCCTAGACGCTCGATCTTGGTTATTTTCGCTTTCGCGGCTGGCAGTAAAAGAACCATGTTTCTGTGAATAACTCCTGAACCGTAAGTCCTAGACGCTCGCTCTTGGCTGCATTCGATTCAGCTCGTGGCAGCCAGTCTAAAAAACACTATCTTGGACTTCTCTGCATGTTTCCCAGGCGAGCAATTGGCAGCATGTTCAGAACCATGTTTCTGTGAATAACTCCTGAACCGTAAATCCTAGACGCTCGCTCTTGGCTGCATTCGATTCAGCTCGTGGCAGCCAGTCTAAAAAACACTATCTTGGACTTCTCTGCATGTTCCTAAGGCAAATGTTTCTAAAGCTAATTCTTGAACCGTAAGTCCTAGACGCTCGATCTTGGCGGCATTCGTCTCAGCGCCTGGCAATTAGTATAGGAGCACTGTGTTTGACTTCTCTGGATGTTTCCCAGGCGAGTTATTGACAAGTAAATCCTAGACGCTCGATCTTGGTTATTTTCGCTTTCGCGGCTGGCAGTAAAAGAACCATGTTTCTGTGAATAACTCCTGAACCGTAAGTCCTAGACGCTCGCTCTTGGCTGCATTCGATTCAGCTCGTGGCAGCCAGTCTAAAAAACACTATCTTGGACTTCTCTGCATGTTTCCCAGGCGAGCAATTGGCAGCATGTTCAGAACCATGTTTCTGTGAATAACTCCTGAACCGTAAGTCCTAGACGCTCGCTCTTGGCTGCATTCGATTCAGCTCGTGGCAGCCAGTCTAAAAAACACTATCTTGGACTTCTCTGCATGTTTCCCAGGCGAGCAATTGGCAGCATGTTCAGAACCATGTTTCTGTGAATAACTCCTGAACCGTAAGTCCTAGACGCTCGCTCTTGGCTGCATTCGATTCAGCTCGTGGCAGCCAGTCTAAAAAACACTATCTTGGACTTCTCTGCATGTTTCCCAGGCGAGCAATTGGCAGCATGTTCAGAACCATGTTTCTGTGAATAACTCCTGAACCGTAAGTCCTAGACGCTCGCTCTTGGCTGCATTCGATTCAGCTCGTGGCAGCCAGTCTAAAAAACACTATCTTGGACTTCTCTGCATGTTCCTAAGGCAAATGTTTCTAAAGCTAATTCTTGAACCGTAAGTCCTAGACGCTCGATCTTGGCGGCATTCGTCTCAGCGCCTGGCAATTAGTATAGGAGCACTGTGTTTGACTTCTCTGGATGTTTCCCAGGCGAGTTATTGACAAGTAAATCCTAGACGCTCGATCTTGGTTATTTTCGCTTTCGCGGCTGGCAGTAAAAGAACCATGTTTCTGTGAATAACTCCTGAACCGTAAGTCCTAGACGCTCGCTCTTGGCTGCATTCGATTCAGCTCGTGGCAGCCAGTCTAAAAAACACTATCTTGGACTTCTCTGCATGTTTCCCAGGCGAGAAATTGGCAGCATGTTCAGAACCATGTTTCTGTGAATAACTCCTGAACCGTAAGTCCTAGACGCTCGCTCTTGGCTGCATTCGATTCAGCTCGTGGCAGCCAGTCTAAAAAACACTATCTTGGACTTCTCTGCATGTTTCCCAGGCGAGAAATTGGCAGCATGTTCAGAACCATGTTTCTGTGAATAACTCCTGAACCGTAAGTCCTAGACGCTCGCTCTTGGCTGCATTCGATTCAGCTCGTGGCAGCCAGTCTAAAAAACACTATCTTGGACTTCTCTGCATGTTTCCCAGGCGAGCAATTGGCAGCATGTTCAGAACCATGTTTCTGTGAATAACTCCTAAACCGTAAGTCCTAGACGCTCGCTCTTGGCTGCATTCGATTCAGCTCGTGGCAGCCAGTCTAAAAAACACTATCTTGGACTTCTCTGCATGTTTCCCAGGCGAGAAATTGGCAGCATGTTCAGAACCATGTTTCTGTGAATAACTCCTGAACCGTAAGTCCTAGACGCTCGATCTTGGCGGCATTCGTCTCAGCGCCTGGCAATTAGTATAGGAGCACTGTGTTTGACTTCTCTGGATGTTTCCCAGGCGAGTTATTGACAAGTAAATCCTAGACGCTCGATCTTGGTTATTTTCGCTTTCGCGGCTGGCAGTAAAAGAACCATGTTTCTGTGAATAACTCCTGAACCGTAAGTCCTAGACGCTCGCTCTTGGCTGCATTCGATTCAGCTCGTGGCAGCCAGTCTAAAAAACACTATCTTGGACTTCTCTGCATGTTTCCCAGGCGAGAAATTGGCAGCATGTTCAGAACCATGTTTCTGTGAATAACTCCTGAACCGTAAGTCCTAGACGCTCGCTCTTGGCTGCATTCGATTCAGCTCGTGGCAGCCAGTCTAAAAAACACTATCTTGGACTTCTCTGCATGTTTCCCAGGCGAGAAATTGGCAGCATGTTCAGAACCATGTTTCTGTGAATAACTCCTGAACCGTAAGTCCTAGACGCTCGATCTTGGCGGCATTCGTCTCAGCGCCTGGCAATTAGTATAGGAGCACTGTGTTTGACTTCTCTGGATGTTTCCCAGGCGAGTTATTGACAAGTAAATCCTAGACGCTCAATCTTGGTTATTTTCGCTTTCGCGGCTGGCAGTAAAAGAACCATGTTTCTGTGAATAACTCCTGAACCGTAAGTCCTAGACGCTCGCTCTTGGCTGCATTCGATTCAGCTCGTGGCAGCCAGTCTAAAAAACACTATCTTGGACTTCTCTGCATGTTTCCCAGGCGAGAAATTGGCAGCATGTTCAGAACCATGTTTCTGTGAATAACTCCTGAACCGTAAGTCCTAGACGCTCGCTCTTGGCTGCATTCGATTCAGCTCGTGGCAGCCAGTCTAAAAAACACTATCTTGGACTTCTCTGCATGTTTCCCAGGCGAGCAATTGGCAGCATGTTCAGAACCATGTTTCTGTGAATAACTCCTGAACCGTAAGTCCTAGACGCTCGATCTTGGCGGCATTCGTCTCAGCGCCTGGCAATTAGTATAGGAGCACTGTGTTTGACTTCTCTGGATGTTTCCCAGGCGAGTTATTGACAAGTAAATCCTAGACGCTCGATCTTGGTTATTTTCGCTTTCGCGGCTGGCAGTAAAAGAACCATGTTTCTGTGAATAACTCCTGAACCGTAAGTCCTAGACGCTCGCTCTTGGCTGCATTCGATTCAGCTCGTGGCAGCCAGTCTAAAAAACACTATCTTGGACTTCTCTGCATGTTTCCCAGGCGAGAAATTGGCAGCATGTTCAGAACCATGTTTCTGTGAATAACTCCTGAACCGTAAGTCCTAGACGCTCGCTCTTGGCTGCATTCGATTCAGCTCGTGGCAGCCAGTCTAAAAAACACTATCTTGGACTTCTCTGCATGTTTCCCAGGCGAGCAATTGGCAGCATGTTCAGAACCATGTTTCTGTGAATAACTCCTGAACCGTAAGTCCTAGACGCTCGCTCTTGGCTGCATTCGATTCAGCTCGTGGCAGCCAGTCTAAAAAACACTATCTTGGACTTCTCTGCATGTTCCTAAGGCAAATGTTTCTAAAGCTAATTCTTGAACCATAAGTCCTAGACGCTCGATCTTGGCGGCATTCGTCTCAGCGCCTGGCAATTAGTATAGGAGCACTGTGTTTGACTTCTCTGGATGTTTCCCAGGCGAGTTATTGACAAGTAAATCCTAGACGCTCGATCTTGGTTATTTTCGCTTTCGCGGCTGGCAGTAAAAGAACCATGTTTCTGTGAATAACTCCTGAACCGTAAGTCCTAGACGCTCGCTCTTGGCTGCATTCGATTCAGCTCGTGGCAGCCAGTCTAAAAAACACTATCTTGGACTTCTCTGCATGTTTCCCAGGCGAGAAATTGGCAGCATGTTCAGAACCATGTTTCTGTGAATAACTCCTGAACCGTAAGTCCTAGACGCTCGCTCTTGGCTGCATTCGATTCAGCTCGTGGCAGCCAGTCTAAAAAACACTATCTTGGACTTCTCTGCATGTTTCCCAGGCGAGAAATTGGCAGCATGTTCAGAACCATGTTTCTGTGAATAACTCCTGAACCGTAAGTCCTAGACGCTCGATCTTGGCGGCATTCGTCTCAGCGCCTGGCAATTAGTATAGGAGCACTGTGTTTGACTTCTCTGGATGTTTCCCAGGCGAGTTATTGACAAGTAAATCCTAGACGCTCGATCTTGGTTATTTTCGCTTTCGCGGCTGGCAGTAAAAGAACCATGTTTCTGTGAATAACTCCTGAACCGTAAGTCCTAGACGCTCGCTCTTGGCTGCATTCGATTCAGCTCGTGGCAGCCAGTCTAAAAAACACTATCTTGGACTTCTCTGCATGTTTCCCAGGCGAGAAATTGGCAGCATGTTCAGAACCATGTTTCTGTGAATAACTCCTGAACCGTAAGTCCTAGACGTTCGCTCTTGGCTGCATTCGATTCAGCTCGTGGCAGCCAGTCTAAAAAACACTATCTTGGACTTCTCTGCATGTTTCCCAGGCGAGCAATTGGCAGCATGTTCAGAACCATGTTTCTGTGAATAACTCCTGAACCGTAAGTCCTAGACGCTCGATCTTGGCGGCATTCGTCTCAGCGCCTGGCAATTAGTATAGGAGCACTGTGTTTGACTTCTCTGGATGTTTCCCAGGCGAGTTATTGACAAGTAAATCCTAGACGCTCGATCTTGGTTATTTTCGCTTTCGCGGCTGGCAGTAAAAGAACCATGTTTCTGTGAATAACTCCTGAACCGTAAGTCCTAGACGCTCGCTCTTGGCTGCATTCGATTCAGCTCGTGGCAGCCAGTCTAAAAAACACTATCTTGGACTTCTCTGCATGTTTCCCAGGCGAGAAATTGGCAGCATGTTCAGAACCATGTTTCTGTGAATAACTCCTGAACCGTAAGTCCTAGACGCTCGCTCTTGGCTGCATTCGATTCAGCTCGTGGCAGCCAGTCTAAAAAACACTATCTTGGACTTCTCTGCATGTTTCCCAGGCGAGCAATTGGCAGCATGTTCAGAACCATGTTTCTGTGAATAACTCCTGAACCGTAAGTCCTAGACGCTCGCTCTTGGCTGCATTCGATTCAGCTCGTGGCAGCCAGTCTAAAAAACACTATCTTGGACTTCTCTGCATGTTTCCCAGGCGAGAAATTGGCAGCATGTTCAGAACCATGTTTCTGTGAATAACTCCTGAACCGTAAGTCCTAGACGCTCGCTCTTGGCTGCATTCGATTCAGCTCGTGGCAGCCAGTCTAAAAAACACTATCTTGGACTTCTCTGCATGTTTCCCAGGCGAGCAATTGGCAGCATGTTCAGAACCATGTTTCTGTGAATAACTCCTGAACCGTAAGTCCTAGACGCTCGCTCTTGGCTGCATTCGATTCAGCTCGTGGCAGCCAGTCTAAAAAACACTATCTTGGACTTCTCTGCATGTTTCCCAGGCGAGAAATTGGCAGCATGTTCAGAACCATGTTTCTGTGAATAACTCCTGAACCGTAAGTCCTAGACGCTCGCTCTTGGCTGCATTCGATTCAGCTCGTGGCAGCCAGTCTAAAAAACACTATCTTGGACTTCTCTGCATGTTTCCCAGGCGAGAAATTGGCAGCATGTTCAGAACCATGTTTCTGTGAATAACTCCTGAACCGTAAGTCCTAGACGCTCGATCTTGGCGGCATTCGTCTCAGCGCCTGGCAATTAGTATAGGAGCACTGTGTTTGACTTCTCTGGATGTTTCCCAGGCGAGTTATTGACAAGTAAATCCTAGACGCTCGATCTTGGTTATTTTCGCTTTCGCGGCTGGCAGTAAAAGAACCATGTTTCTGTGAATAACTCCTGAACCGTAAGTCCTAGACGCTCGCTCTTGGCTGCATTCGATTCAGCTCGTGGCAGCCAGTCTAAAAAACACTATCTTGGACTTCTCTGCATGTTTCCCAGGCGAGAAATTGGCAGCATGTTCAGAACCATGTTTCTGTGAATAACTCCTGAACCGTAAGTCCTAGACGCTCGCTCTTGGCTGCATTCGATTCAGCTCGTGGCAGCCAGTCTAAAAAACACTATCTTGGACTTCTCTGCATGTTTCCCAGGCGAGCAATTGGCAGCATGTTCAGAACCATGTTTCTGTGAATAACTCCTGAACCGTAAGTCCTAGACGCTCGATCTTGGCGGCATTCGTCTCAGCGCCTGGCAATTAGTATAGGAGCACTGTGTTTGACTTCTCTGGATGTTTCCCAGGCGAGTTATTGACAAGTAAATCCTAGACGCTCGATCTTGGTTATTTTCGCTTTCGCGGCTGGCAGTAAAAGAACCATGTTTCTGTGAATAACTCCTGAACCGTAAGTCCTAGACGCTCGCTCTTGGCTGCATTCGATTCAGCTCGTGGCAGCCAGTCTAAAAAACACTATCTTGGACTTCTCTGCATGTTTCCCAGGCGAGAAATTGGCAGCATGTTCAGAACCATGTTTCTGTGAATAACTCCTGAACCGTAAGTCCTAGACGCTCGCTCTTGGCTGCATTCGATTCAGCTCGTGGCAGCCAGTCTAAAAAACACTATCTTGGACTTCTCTGCATGTTTCCCAGGCGAGAAATTGGCAGCATGTTCAGAACCATGTTTCTGTGAATAACTCCTGAACCGTAAGTCCTAGACGCTCGCTCTTGGCTGCATTCGATTCAGCTCGTGGCAGCCAGTCTAAAAAACACTATCTTGGACTTCTCTGCATGTTTCCCAGGCGAGCAATTGGCAGCATGTTCAGAACCATGTTTCTGTGAATAACTCCTGAACCGTAAGTCCTAGACGCTCGCTCTTGGCTGCATTCGATTCAGCTCGTGGCAGCCAGTCTAAAAAACACTATCTTGGACTTCTCTGCATGTTTCCCAGGCGAGAAATTGGCAGCATGTTCAGAACCATGTTTCTGTGAATAACTCCTGAACCGTAAGTCCTAGACGCTCGATCTTGGCGGCATTCGTCTCAGCGCCTGGCAATTAGTATAGGAGCACTGTGTTTGACTTCTCTGGATGTTTCCCAGGCGAGTTATTGACAAGTAAATCCTAGACGCTCGATCTTGGTTATTTTCGCTTTCGCGGCTGGCAGTAAAAGAACCATGTTTCTGTGAATAACTCCTGAACCGTAAGTCCTAGACGCTCGCTCTTGGCTGCATTCGATTCAGCTCGTGGCAGCCAGTCTAAAAAACACTATCTTGGACTTCTCTGCATGTTTCCCAGGCGAGAAATTGGCAGCATGTTCAGAACCATGTTTCTGTGAATAACTCCTGAACCGTAAGTCCTAGACGCTCGCTCTTGGCTGCATTCGATTCAGCTCGTGGCAGCCAGTCTAAAAAACACTATCTTGGACTTCTCTGCATGTTTCCCAGGCGAGAAATTGGCAGCATGTTCAGAACCATGTTTCTGTGAATAACTCCTGAACCGTAAGTCCTAGACGCTCGATCTTGGCGGCATTCGTCTCAGCGCCTGGCAATTAGTATAGGAGCACTGTGTTTGACTTCTCTGGATGTTTCCCAGGCGAGTTATTGACAAGTAAATCCTAGACGCTCGATCTTGGTTATTTTCGCTTTCGCGGCTGGCAGTAAAAGAACCATGTTTCTGTGAATAACTCCTGAACCGTAAGTCCTAGACGCTCGCTCTTGGCTGCATTCGATTCAGCTCGTGGCAGCCAGTCTAAAAAACACTATCTTGGACTTCTCTGCATGTTTCCCAGGCGAGAAATTGGCAGCATGTTCAGAACCATGTTTCTGTGAATAACTCCTGAACCGTAAGTCCTAGACGCTCGCTCTTGGCTGCATTCGATTCAGCTCGTGGCAGCCAGTCTAAAAAACACTATCTTGGACTTCTCTGCATGTTTCCCAGGCGAGCAATTGGCAGCATGTTCAGAACCATGTTTCTGTGAATAACTCCTGAACCGTAAGTCCTAGACGCTCGATCTTGGCGGCATTCGTCTCAGCGCCTGGCAATTAGTATAGGAGCACTGTGTTTGACTTCTCTGGATGTTTCCCAGGCGAGTTATTGACAAGTAAATCCTAGACGCTCGATCTTGGTTATTTTCGCTTTCGCGGCTGGCAGTAAAAGAACCATGTTTCTGTGAATAACTCCTGAACCGTAAGTCCTAGACGCTCGCTCTTGGCTGCATTCGATTCAGCTCGTGGCAGCCAGTCTAAAAAACACTATCTTGGACTTCTCTGCATGTTTCCCAGGCGAGAAATTGGCAGCATGTTCAGAACCATGTTTCTGTGAATAACTCCTGAACCGTAAGTCCTAGACGCTCGCTCTTGGCTGCATTCGATTCAGCTCGTGGCAGCCAGTCTAAAAAACACTATCTTGGACTTCTCTGCATGTTTCCCAGGCGAGCAATTGGCAGCATGTTCAGAACCATGTTTCTGTGAATAACTCCTGAACCGTAAGTCCTAGACGCTCGCTCTTGGCTGCATTCGATTCAGCTCGTGGCAGCCAGTCTAAAAAACACTATCTTGGACTTCTCTGCATGTTCCTAAGGCAAATGTTTCTAAAGCTAATTCTTGAACCATAAGTCCTAGACGCTCGATCTTGGCGGCATTCGTCTCAGCGCCTGGCAATTAGTATAGGAGCACTGTGTTTGACTTCTCTGGATGTTTCCCAGGCGAGTTATTGACAAGTAAATCCTAGACGCTCGATCTTGGTTATTTTCGCTTTCGCGGCTGGCAGTAAAAGAACCATGTTTCTGTGAATAACTCCTGAACCGTAAGTCCTAGACGCTCGCTCTTGGCTGCATTCGATTCAGCTCGTGGCAGCCAGTCTAAAAAACACTATCTTGGACTTCTCTGCATGTTTCCCAGGCGAGAAATTGGCAGCATGTTCAGAACCATGTTTCTGTGAATAACTCCTGAACCGTAAGTCCTAGACGCTCGCTCTTGGCTGCATTCGATTCAGCTCGTGGCAGCCAGTCTAAAAAACACTATCTTGGACTTCTCTGCATGTTTCCCAGGCGAGAAATTGGCAGCATGTTCAGAACCATGTTTCTGTGAATAACTCCTGAACCGTAAGTCCTAGACGCTCGATCTTGGCGGCATTCGTCTCAGCGCCTGGCAATTAGTATAGGAGCACTGTGTTTGACTTCTCTGGATGTTTCCCAGGCGAGTTATTGACAAGTAAATCCTAGACGCTCGATCTTGGTTATTTTCGCTTTCGCGGCTGGCAGTAAAAGAACCATGTTTCTGTGAATAACTCCTGAACCGTAAGTCCTAGACGCTCGCTCTTGGCTGCATTCGATTCAGCTCGTGGCAGCCAGTCTAAAAAACACTATCTTGGACTTCTCTGCATGTTTCCCAGGCGAGAAATTGGCAGCATGTTCAGAACCATGTTTCTGTGAATAACTCCTGAACCGTAAGTCCTAGACGTTCGCTCTTGGCTGCATTCGATTCAGCTCGTGGCAGCCAGTCTAAAAAACACTATCTTGGACTTCTCTGCATGTTTCCCAGGCGAGCAATTGGCAGCATGTTCAGAACCATGTTTCTGTGAATAACTCCTGAACCGTAAGTCCTAGACGCTCGATCTTGGCGGCATTCGTCTCAGCGCCTGGCAATTAGTATAGGAGCACTGTGTTTGACTTCTCTGGATGTTTCCCAGGCGAGTTATTGACAAGTAAATCCTAGACGCTCGATCTTGGTTATTTTCGCTTTCGCGGCTGGCAGTAAAAGAACCATGTTTCTGTGAATAACTCCTGAACCGTAAGTCCTAGACGCTCGCTCTTGGCTGCATTCGATTCAGCTCGTGGCAGCCAGTCTAAAAAACACTATCTTGGACTTCTCTGCATGTTTCCCAGGCGAGAAATTGGCAGCATGTTCAGAACCATGTTTCTGTGAATAACTCCTGAACCGTAAGTCCTAGACGCTCGCTCTTGGCTGCATTCGATTCAGCTCGTGGCAGCCAGTCTAAAAAACACTATCTTGGACTTCTCTGCATGTTTCCCAGGCGAGCAATTGGCAGCATGTTCAGAACCATGTTTCTGTGAATAACTCCTGAACCGTAAGTCCTAGACGCTCGCTCTTGGCTGCATTCGATTCAGCTCGTGGCAGCCAGTCTAAAAAACACTATCTTGGACTTCTCTGCATGTTTCCCAGGCGAGAAATTGGCAGCATGTTCAGAACCATGTTTCTGTGAATAACTCCTGAACCGTAAGTCCTAGACGCTCGCTCTTGGCTGCATTCGATTCAGCTCGTGGCAGCCAGTCTAAAAAACACTATCTTGGACTTCTCTGCATGTTTCCCAGGCGAGCAATTGGCAGCATGTTCAGAACCATGTTTCTGTGAATAACTCCTGAACCGTAAGTCCTAGACGCTCGCTCTTGGCTGCATTCGATTCAGCTCGTGGCAGCCAGTCTAAAAAACACTATCTTGGACTTCTCTGCATGTTTCCCAGGCGAGAAATTGGCAGCATGTTCAGAACCATGTTTCTGTGAATAACTCCTGAACCGTAAGTCCTAGACGCTCGCTCTTGGCTGCATTCGATTCAGCTCGTGGCAGCCAGTCTAAAAAACACTATCTTGGACTTCTCTGCATGTTTCCCAGGCGAGAAATTGGCAGCATGTTCAGAACCATGTTTCTGTGAATAACTCCTGAACCGTAAGTCCTAGACGCTCGATCTTGGCGGCATTCGTCTCAGCGCCTGGCAATTAGTATAGGAGCACTGTGTTTGACTTCTCTGGATGTTTCCCAGGCGAGTTATTGACAAGTAAATCCTAGACGCTCGATCTTGGTTATTTTCGCTTTCGCGGCTGGCAGTAAAAGAACCATGTTTCTGTGAATAACTCCTGAACCGTAAGTCCTAGACGCTCGCTCTTGGCTGCATTCGATTCAGCTCGTGGCAGCCAGTCTAAAAAACACTATCTTGGACTTCTCTGCATGTTTCCCAGGCGAGAAATTGGCAGCATGTTCAGAACCATGTTTCTGTGAATAACTCCTGAACCGTAAGTCCTAGACGCTCGCTCTTGGCTGCATTCGATTCAGCTCGTGGCAGCCAGTCTAAAAAACACTATCTTGGACTTCTCTGCATGTTTCCCAGGCGAGCAATTGGCAGCATGTTCAGAACCATGTTTCTGTGAATAACTCCTGAACCGTAAGTCCTAGACGCTCGATCTTGGCGGCATTCGTCTCAGCGCCTGGCAATTAGTATAGGAGCACTGTGTTTGACTTCTCTGGATGTTTCCCAGGCGAGTTATTGACAAGTAAATCCTAGACGCTCGATCTTGGTTATTTTCGCTTTCGCGGCTGGCAGTAAAAGAACCATGTTTCTGTGAATAACTCCTGAACCGTAAGTCCTAGACGCTCGCTCTTGGCTGCATTCGATTCAGCTCGTGGCAGCCAGTCTAAAAAACACTATCTTGGACTTCTCTGCATGTTTCCCAGGCGAGAAATTGGCAGCATGTTCAGAACCATGTTTCTGTGAATAACTCCTGAACCGTAAGTCCTAGACGCTCGCTCTTGGCTGCATTCGATTCAGCTCGTGGCAGCCAGTCTAAAAAACACTATCTTGGACTTCTCTGCATGTTTCCCAGGCGAGAAATTGGCAGCATGTTCAGAACCATGTTTCTGTGAATAACTCCTGAACCGTAAGTCCTAGACGCTCGCTCTTGGCTGCATTCGATTCAGCTCGTGGCAGCCAGTCTAAAAAACACTATCTTGGACTTCTCTGCATGTTTCCCAGGCGAGCAATTGGCAGCATGTTCAGAACCATGTTTCTGTGAATAACTCCTGAACCGTAAGTCCTAGACGCTCGCTCTTGGCTGCATTCGATTCAGCTCGTGGCAGCCAGTCTAAAAAACACTATCTTGGACTTCTCTGCATGTTTCCCAGGCGAGAAATTGGCAGCATGTTCAGAACCATGTTTCTGTGAATAACTCCTGAACCGTAAGTCCTAGACGCTCGCTCTTGGCTGCATTCGATTCAGCTCGTGGCAGCCAGTCTAAAAAACACTATCTTGGACTTCTCTGCATGTTTCCCAGGCGAGCAATTGGCAGCATGTTCAGAACCATGTTTCTGTGAATAACTCCTGAACCGTAAGTCCTAGACGCTCGCTCTTGGCTGCATTCGATTCAGCTCGTGGCAGCCAGTCTAAAAAACACTATCTTGGACTTCTCTGCATGTTTCCCAGGCGAGAAATTGGCAGCATGTTCAGAACCATGTTTCTGTGAATAACTCCTGAACCGTAAGTCCTAGACGCTCGCTCTTGGCTGCATTCGATTCAGCTCGTGGCAGCCAGTCTAAAAAAACACTATCTTGGACTTCTCTGCATGTTTCCCAGGCGAGCAATTGGCAGCATGTTCAGAACCATGTTTCTGTGAATAACTCCTGAACCGTAAGTCCTAGACGCTCGCTCTTGGCTGCATTCGATTCAGCTCGTGGCAGCCAGTCTAAAAAACACTATCTTGGACTTCTCTGCATGTTCCTAAGGCAAATGTTTCTAAAGCTAATTCTTGAACCGTAAGTCCTAGACGCTCGATCTTGGCGGCATTCGTCTCAGCGCCTGGCAATTAGTATAGGAGCACTGTGTTTGACTTCTCTGGATGTTTCCCAGGCGAGTTATTGACAAGTAAATCCTAGACGCTCGATCTTGGTTATTTTCGCTTTCGCGGCTGGCAGTAAAAGAACCATGTTTCTGTGAATAACTCCTGAACCGTAAGTCCTAGACGCTCGCTCTTGGCTGCATTCGATTCAGCTCGTGGCAGCCAGTCTAAAAAACACTATCTTGGACTTCTCTGCATGTTTCCCAGGCGAGCAATTGGCAGCATGTTCAGAACCATGTTTCTGTGAATAACTCCTGAACCGTAAGTCCTAGACGCTCGCTCTTGGCTGCATTCGATTCAGCTCGTGGCAGCCAGTCTAAAAAACACTATCTTGGACTTCTCTGCATGTTCCTAAGGCAAATGTTTCTAAAGCTAATTCTTGAACCGTAAGTCCTAGACGCTCGATCTTGGCGGCATTCGTCTCAGCGCCTGGCAATTAGTATAGGAGCACTGTGTTTGACTTCTCTGGATGTTTCCCAGGCGAGTTATTGACAAGTAAATCCTAGACGCTCGATCTTGGTTATTTTCGCTTTTGCGGCTGGCAGTAAAAGAACCATGTTTCTGTGAATAACTCCTGAACCGTAAGTCCTAGACGCTCGCTCTTGGCTGCATTCGATTCAGCTCGTGGCAGCCAGTCTAAAAAACACTATCTTGGACTTCTCTGCATGTTTCCCAGGCGAGCAATTGGCAGCATGTTCAGAACCATGTTTCTGTGAATAACTCCTGAACCGTAAGTCCTAGACGCTCGCTCTTGGCTGCATTCGATTCAGCTCGTGGCAGCCAGTCTAAAAAAACACTATCTTGGACTTCTCTGCATGTTTCCCAGGCGAGCAATTGGCAGCATGTTCAGAACCATGTTTCTGTGAATAACTCCTGAACCGTAAGTCCTAGACGCTCGCTCTTGGCTGCATTCGATTCAGCTCGTGGCAGCCAGTCTAAAAAACACTATCTTGGACTTCTCTGCATGTTTCCCAGGCGAGCAATTGGCAGCATGTTCAGAACCATGTTTCTGTGAATAACTCCTGAACCGTAAGTCCTAGACGCTCGCTCTTGGCTGCATTCGATTCAGCTCGTGGCAGCCAGTCTAAAAAACACTATCTTGGACTTCTCTGCATGTTCCTAAGGCAAATGTTTCTAAAGCTAATTCTTGAACCGTAAGTCCTAGACGCTCGATCTTGGCGGCATTCGTCTCAGCGCCTGGCAATTAGTATAGGAGCACTGTGTTTGACTTCTCTGGATGTTTCCCAGGCGAGTTATTGACAAGTAAATCCTAGACGCTCGATCTTGGTTATTTTCGCTTTCGCGGCTGGCAGTAAAAGAACCATGTTTCTGTGAATAACTCCTGAACCGTAAGTCCTAGACGCTCGCTCTTGGCTGCATTCGATTCAGCTCGTGGCAGCCAGTCTAAAAAACACTATCTTGGACTTCTCTGCATGTTTCCCAGGCGAGAAATTGGCAGCATGTTCAGAACCATGTTTCTGTGAATAACTCCTGAACCGTAAGTCCTAGACGCTCGCTCTTGGCTGCATTCGATTCAGCTCGTGGCAGCCAGTCTAAAAAACACTATCTTGGACTTCTCTGCATGTTTCCCAGGCGAGAAATTGGCAGCATGTTCAGAACCATGTTTCTGTGAATAACTCCTGAACCGTAAGTCCTAGACGCTCGATCTTGGCGGCATTCGTCTCAGCGCCTGGCAATTAGTATAGGAGCACTGTGTTTGACTTCTCTGGATGTTTCCCAGGCGAGTTATTGACAAGTAAATCCTAGACGCTCGATCTTGGTTATTTTCGCTTTCGCGGCTGGCAGTAAAAGAACCATGTTTCTGTGAATAACTCCTGAACCGTAAGTCCTAGACGCTCGCTCTTGGCTGCATTCGATTCAGCTCGTGGCAGCCAGTCTAAAAAACACTATCTTGGACTTCTCTGCATGTTTCCCAGGCGAGCAATTGGCAGCATGTTCAGAACCATGTTTCTGTGAATAACTCCTGAACCGTAAGTCCTAGACGCTCGCTCTTGGCTGCATTCGATTCAGCTCGTGGCAGCCAGTCTAAAAAACACTATCTTGGACTTCTCTGCATGTTCCTAAGGCAAATGTTTCTAAAGCTAATTCTTGAACCGTAAGTCCTAGACGCTCGATCTTGGCGGCATTCGTCTCAGCGCCTGGCAATTAGTATAGGAGCACTGTGTTTGACTTCTCTGGATGTTTCCCAGGCGAGTTATTGACAAGTAAATCCTAGACGCTCGATCTTGGTTATTTTCGCTTTCGCGGCTGGCAGTAAAAGAACCATGTTTCTGTGAATAACTCCTGAACCGTAAGTCCTAGACGCTCGCTCTTGGCTGCATTCGATTCAGCTCGTGGCAGCCAGTCTAAAAAACACTATCTTGGACTTCTCTGCATGTTTCCCAGGCGAGCAATTGGCAGCATGTTCAGAACCATGTTTCTGTGAATAACTCCTGAACCGTAAATCCTAGACGCTCGCTCTTGGCTGCATTCGATTCAGCTCGTGGCAGCCAGTCTAAAAAACACTATCTTGGACTTCTCTGCATGTTCCTAAGGCAAATGTTTCTAAAGCTAATTCTTGAACCGTAAGTCCTAGACGCTCGATCTTGGCGGCATTCGTCTCAGCGCCTGGCAATTAGTATAGGAGCACTGTGTTTGACTTCTCTGGATGTTTCCCAGGCGAGTTATTGACAAGTAAATCCTAGACGCTCGATCTTGGTTATTTTCGCTTTCGCGGCTGGCAGTAAAAGAACCATGTTTCTGTGAATAACTCCTGAACCGTAAGTCCTAGACGCTCGCTCTTGGCTGCATTCGATTCAGCTCGTGGCAGCCAGTCTAAAAAACACTATCTTGGACTTCTCTGCATGTTTCCCAGGCGAGCAATTGGCAGCATGTTCAGAACCATGTTTCTGTGAATAACTCCTGAACCGTAAGTCCTAGACGCTCGCTCTTGGCTGCATTCGATTCAGCTCGTGGCAGCCAGTCTAAAAAACACTATCTTGGACTTCTCTGCATGTTTCCCAGGCGAGCAATTGGCAGCATGTTCAGAACCATGTTTCTGTGAATAACTCCTGAACCGTAAGTCCTAGACGCTCGCTCTTGGCTGCATTCGATTCAGCTCGTGGCAGCCAGTCTAAAAAAACACTATCTTGGACTTCTCTGCATGTTTCCCAGGCGAGCAATTGGCAGCATGTTCAGAACCATGTTTCTGTGAATAACTCCTGAACCGTAAGTCCTAGACGCTCGCTCTTGGCTGCATTCGATTCAGCTCGTGGCAGCCAGTCTAAAAAACACTATCTTGGACTTCTCTGCATGTTCCTAAGGCAAATGTTTCTAAAGCTAATTCTTGAACCGTAAGTCCTAGACGCTCGATCTTGGCGGCATTCGTCTCAGCGCCTGGCAATTAGTATAGGAGCACTGTGTTTGACTTCTCTGGATGTTTCCCAGGCGAGTTATTGACAAGTAAATCCTAGACGCTCGATCTTGGTTATTTTCGCTTTCGCGGCTGGCAGTAAAAGAACCATGTTTCTGTGAATAACTCCTGAACCGTAAGTCCTAGACGCTCGCTCTTGGCTGCATTCGATTCAGCTCGTGGCAGCCAGTCTAAAAAACACTATCTTGGACTTCTCTGCATGTTTCCCAGGCGAGAAATTGGCAGCATGTTCAGAACCATGTTTCTGTGAATAACTCCTGAACCGTAAGTCCTAGACGCTCGCTCTTGGCTGCATTCGATTCAGCTCGTGGCAGCCAGTCTAAAAAACACTATCTTGGACTTCTCTGCATGTTTCCCAGGCGAGAAATTGGCAGCATGTTCAGAACCATGTTTCTGTGAATAACTCCTGAACCGTAAGTCCTAGACGCTCGATCTTGGCGGCATTCGTCTCAGCGCCTGGCAATTAGTATAGGAGCACTGTGTTTGACTTCTCTGGATGTTTCCCAGGCGAGTTATTGACAAGTAAATCCTAGACGCTCGATCTTGGTTATTTTCGCTTTCGCGGCTGGCAGTAAAAGAACCATGTTTCTGTGAATAACTCCTGAACCGTAAGTCCTAGACGCTCGCTCTTGGCTGCATTCGATTCAGCTCGTGGCAGCCAGTCTAAAAAACACTATCTTGGACTTCTCTGCATGTTTCCCAGGCGAGAAATTGGCAGCATGTTCAGAACCATGTTTCTGTGAATAACTCCTGAACCGTAAGTCCTAGACGCTCGCTCTTGGCTGCATTCGATTCAGCTCGTGGCAGCCAGTCTAAAAAACACTATCTTGGACTTCTCTGCATGTTTCCCAGGCGAGCAATTGGCAGCATGTTCAGAACCATGTTTCTGTGAATAACTCCTGAACCGTAAGTCCTAGACGCTCGATCTTGGCGGCATTCGTCTCAGCGCCTGGCAATTAGTATAGGAGCACTGTGTTTGACTTCTCTGGATGTTTCCCAGGCGAGTTATTGACAAGTAAATCCTAGACGCTCGATCTTGGTTATTTTCGCTTTCGCGGCTGGCAGTAAAAGAACCATGTTTCTGTGAATAACTCCTGAACCGTAAGTCCTAGACGCTCGCTCTTGGCTGCATTCGATTCAGCTCGTGGCAGCCAGTCTAAAAAACACTATCTTGGACTTCTCTGCATGTTTCCCAGGCGAGAAATTGGCAGCATGTTCAGAACCATGTTTCTGTGAATAACTCCTGAACCGTAAGTCCTAGACGCTCGCTCTTGGCTGCATTCGATTCAGCTCGTGGCAGCCAGTCTAAAAAACACTATCTTGGACTTCTCTGCATGTTTCCCAGGCGAGCAATTGGCAGCATGTTCAGAACCATGTTTCTGTGAATAACTCCTGAACCGTAAGTCCTAGACGCTCGCTCTTGGCTGCATTCGATTCAGCTCGTGGCAGCCAGTCTAAAAAACACTATCTTGGACTTCTCTGCATGTTTCCCAGGCGAGAAATTGGCAGCATGTTCAGAACCATGTTTCTGTGAATAACTCCTGAACCGTAAGTCCTAGACGCTCGCTCTTGGCTGCATTCGATTCAGCTCGTGGCAGCCAGTCTAAAAAACACTATCTTGGACTTCTCTGCATGTTTCCCAGGCGAGCAATTGGCAGCATGTTCAGAACCATGTTTCTGTGAATAACTCCTGAACCGTAAGTCCTAGACGCTCGCTCTTGGCTGCATTCGATTCAGCTCGTGGCAGCCAGTCTAAAAAAACACTATCTTGGACTTCTCTGCATGTTTCCCAGGCGAGAAATTGGCAGCATGTTCAGAACCATGTTTCTGTGAATAACTCCTGAACCGTAAGTCCTAGACGCTCGCTCTTGGCTGCATTCGATTCAGCTCGTGGCAGCCAGTCTAAAAAACACTATCTTGGACTTCTCTGCATGTTTCCCAGGCGAGAAATTGGCAGCATGTTCAGAACCATGTTTCTGTGAATAACTCCTGAACCGTAAGTCCTAGACGCTCGATCTTGGCGGCATTCGTCTCAGCGCCTGGCAATTAGTATAGGAGCACTGTGTTTGACTTCTCTGGATGTTTCCCAGGCGAGTTATTGACAAGTAAATCCTAGACGCTCGATCTTGGTTATTTTCGCTTTCGCGGCTGGCAGTAAAAGAACCATGTTTCTGTGAATAACTCCTGAACCGTAAGTCCTAGACGCTCGCTCTTGGCTGCATTCGATTCAGCTCGTGGCAGCCAGTCTAAAAAACACTATCTTGGACTTCTCTGCATGTTTCCCAGGCGAGAAATTGGCAGCATGTTCAGAACCATGTTTCTGTGAATAACTCCTGAACCGTAAGTCCTAGACGCTCGCTCTTGGCTGCATTCGATTCAGCTCGTGGCAGCCAGTCTAAAAAACACTATCTTGGACTTCTCTGCATGTTTCCCAGGCGAGCAATTGGCAGCATGTTCAGAACCATGTTTCTGTGAATAACTCCTGAACCGTAAGTCCTAGACGCTCGATCTTGGCGGCATTCGTCTCAGCGCCTGGCAATTAGTATAGGAGCACTGTGTTTGACTTCTCTGGATGTTTCCCAGGCGAGTTATTGACAAGTAAATCCTAGACGCTCGATCTTGGTTATTTTCGCTTTCGCGGCTGGCAGTAAAAGAACCATGTTTCTGTGAATAACTCCTGAACCGTAAGTCCTAGACGCTCGCTCTTGGCTGCATTCGATTCAGCTCGTGGCAGCCAGTCTAAAAAACACTATCTTGGACTTCTCTGCATGTTTCCCAGGCGAGAAATTGGCAGCATGTTCAGAACCATGTTTCTGTGAATAACTCCTGAACCGTAAGTCCTAGACGCTCGCTCTTGGCTGCATTCGATTCAGCTCGTGGCAGCCAGTCTAAAAAACACTATCTTGGACTTCTCTGCATGTTTCCCAGGCGAGAAATTGGCAGCATGTTCAGAACCATGTTTCTGTGAATAACTCCTGAACCGTAAGTCCTAGACGCTCGATCTTGGCGGCATTCGTCTCAGCGCCTGGCAATTAGTATAGGAGCACTGTGTTTGACTTCTCTGGATGTTTCCCAGGCGAGTTATTGACAAGTAAATCCTAGACGCTCGATCTTGGTTATTTTCGCTTTCGCGGCTGGCAGTAAAAGAACCATGTTTCTGTGAATAACTCCTGAACCGTAAGTCCTAGACGCTCGCTCTTGGCTGCATTCGATTCAGCTCGTGGCAGCCAGTCTAAAAAACACTATCTTGGACTTCTCTGCATGTTTCCCAGGCGAGAAATTGGCAGCATGTTCAGAACCATGTTTCTGTGAATAACTCCTGAACCGTAAGTCCTAGACGCTCGCTCTTGGCTGCATTCGATTCAGCTCGTGGCAGCCAGTCTAAAAAACACTATCTTGGACTTCTCTGCATGTTTCCCAGGCGAGCAATTGGCAGCATGTTCAGAACCATGTTTCTGTGAATAACTCCTGAACCGTAAGTCCTAGACGCTCGATCTTGGCGGCATTCGTCTCAGCACCTGGCAATTAGTATAGGAGCACTGTGTTTGACTTCTCTGGATGTTTCCCAGGCGAGTTATTGACAAGTAAATCCTAGACGCTCGATCTTGGTTATTTTCGCTTTCGCGGCTGGCAGTAAAAGAACCATGTTTCTGTGAATAACTCCTGAACCGTAAGTCCTAGACGCTCGCTCTTGGCTGCATTCGATTCAGCTCGTGGCAGCCAGTCTAAAAAACACTATCTTGGACTTCTCTGCATGTTTCCCAGGCGAGAAATTGGCAGCATGTTCAGAACCATGTTTCTGTGAATAACTCCTGAACCGTAAGTCCTAGACGCTCGCTCTTGGCTGCATTCGATTCAGCTCGTGGCAGCCAGTCTAAAAAACACTATCTTGGACTTCTCTGCATGTTTCCCAGGCGAGAAATTGGCAGCATGTTCAGAACCATGTTTCTGTGAATAACTCCTGAACCGTAAGTCCTAGACGCTCGATCTTGGCGGCATTCGTCTCAGCGCCTGGCAATTAGTATAGGAGCACTGTGTTTGACTTCTCTGGATGTTTCCCAGGCGAGTTATTGACAAGTAAATCCTAGACGCTCGATCTTGGTTATTTTCGCTTTCGCGGCTGGCAGTAAAAGAACCATGTTTCTGTGAATAACTCCTGAACCGTAAGTCCTAGACGCTCGCTCTTGGCTGCATTCGATTCAGCTCGTGGCAGCCAGTCTAAAAAACACTATCTTGGACTTCTCTGCATGTTTCCCAGGCGAGAAATTGGCAGCATGTTCAGAACCATGTTTCTGTGAATAACTCCTGAACCGTAAGTCCTAGACGCTCGCTCTTGGCTGCATTCGATTCAGCTCGTGGCAGCCAGTCTAAAAAACACTATCTTGGACTTCTCTGCATGTTTCCCAGGCGAGCAATTGGCAGCATGTTCAGAACCATGTTTCTGTGAATAACTCCTGAACCGTAAGTCCTAGACGCTCGCTCTTGGCTGCATTCGATTCAGCTCGTGGCAGCCAGTCTAAAAAACACTATCTTGGACTTCTCTGCATGTTTCCCAGGCGAGAAATTGGCAGCATGTTCAGAACCATGTTTCTGTGAATAACTCCTGAACCGTAAGTCCTAGACGCTCGCTCTTGGCTGCATTCGATTCAGCTCGTGGCAGCCAGTCTAAAAAACACTATCTTGGACTTCTCTGCATGTTTCCCAGGCGAGCAATTGGCAGCATGTTCAGAACCATGTTTCTGTGAATAACTCCTGAACCGTAAGTCCTAGACGCTCGCTCTTGGCTGCATTCGATTCAGCTCGTGGCAGCCAGTCTAAAAAACACTATCTTGGACTTCTCTGCATGTTTCCCAGGCGAGAAATTGGCAGCATGTTCAGAACCATGTTTCTGTGAATAACTCCTGAACCGTAAGTCCTAGACGCTCGATCTTGGCGGCATTCGTCTCAGCGCCTGGCAATTAGTATAGGAGCACTGTGTTTGACTTCTCTGGATGTTTCCCAGGCGAGTTATTGACAAGTAAATCCTAGACGCTCGATCTTGGTTATTTTCGCTTTCGCGGCTGGCAGTAAAAGAACCATGTTTCTGTGAATAACTCCTGAACCGTAAGTCCTAGACGCTCGCTCTTGGCTGCATTCGATTCAGCTCGTGGCAGCCAGTCTAAAAAACACTATCTTGGACTTCTCTGCATGTTTCCCAGGCGAGAAATTGGCAGCATGTTCAGAACCATGTTTCTGTGAATAACTCCTGAACCGTAAGTCCTAGACGCTCGATCTTGGCGGCATTCGTCTCAGCGCCTGGCAATTAGTATAGGAGCACTGTGTTTGACTTCTCTGGATGTTTCCCAGGCGAGTTATTGACAAGTAAATCCTAGACGCTCGATCTTGGTTATTTTCGCTTTCGCGGCTGGCAGTAAAAGAACCATGTTTCTGTGAATAACTCCTGAACCGTAAGTCCTAGACGCTCGCTCTTGGCTGCATTCGATTCAGCTCGTGGCAGCCAGTCTAAAAAACACTATCTTGGACTTCTCTGCATGTTTCCCAGGCGAGCAATTGGCAGCATGTTCAGAACCATGTTTCTGTGAATAACTCCTGAACCGTAAGTCCTAGACGCTCGCTCTTGGCTGCATTCGATTCAGCTCGTGGCAGCCAGTCTAAAAAACACTATCTTGGACTTCTCTGCATGTTTCCCAGGCGAGCAATTGGCAGCATGTTCAGAACCATGTTTCTGTGAATAACTCCTGAACCGTAAGTCACAGACGCTCGCTCTTGGCTGCATTCGATTCAGCTCGTGGCAGCCAGTCTAAAAAACACTATCTTGGACTTCTCTGCATGTTCCTAAGGCAAATGTTTCTAAAGCTAATTCTTGAACCGTAAGTCCTAGACGCTCGATCTTGGCGGCATTCGTCTCAGCGCCTGGCAATTAGTATAGGAGCACTGTGTTTGACTTCTCTGGATGTTTCCCAGGCGAGTTATTGACAAGTAAATCCTAGACGCTCGATCTTGGTTATTTTCGCTTTCGCGGCTGGCAGTAAAAGAACCATGTTTCTGTGAATAACTCCTGAACCGTAAGTCCTAGACGCTCGCTCTTGGCTGCATTCGATTCAGCTCGTGGCAGCCAGTCTAAAAAACACTATCTTGGACTTCTCTGCATGTTTCCCAGGCGAGCAATTGGCAGCATGTTCAGAACCATGTTTCTGTGAATAACTCCTGAACCGTAAGTCCTAGACGCTCGCTCTTGGCTGCATTCGATTCAGCTCGTGGCAGCCAGTCTAAAAAACACTATCTTGGACTTCTCTGCATGTTCCTAAGGCAAATGTTTCTAAAGCTAATTCTTGAACCGTAAGTCCTAGACGCTCGATCTTGGCGGCATTCGTCTCAGCGCCTGGCAATTAGTATAGGAGCACTGTGTTTGACTTCTCTGGATGTTTCCCAGGCGAGTTATTGACAAGTAAATCCTAGACGCTCGATCTTGGTTATTTTCGCTTTCGCGGCTGGCAGTAAAAGAACCATGTTTCTGTGAATAACTCCTGAACCGTAAGTCCTAGACGCTCGCTCTTGGCTGCATTCGATTCAGCTCGTGGCAGCCAGTCTAAAAAACACTATCTTGGACTTCTCTGCATGTTTCCCAGGCGAGAAATTGGCAGCATGTTCAGAACCATGTTTCTGTGAATAACTCCTGAACCGTAAGTCCTAGACGCTCGCTCTTGGCTGCATTCGATTCAGCTCGTGGCAGCCAGTCTAAAAAACACTATCTTGGACTTCTCTGCATGTTTCCCAGGCGAGCAATTGGCAGCATGTTCAGAACCATGTTTCTGTGAATAACTCCTGAACCGTAAGTCCTAGACGCTCGCTCTTGGCTGCATTCGATTCAGCTCGTGGCAGCCAGTCTAAAAAACACTATCTTGGACTTCTCTGCATGTTTCCCAGGCGAGAAATTGGCAGCATGTTCAGAACCATGTTTCTGTGAATAACTCCTGAACCGTAAGTCCTAGACGCTCGATCTTGGCGGCATTCGTCTCAGCGCCTGGCAATTAGTATAGGAGCACTGTGTTTGACTTCTCTGGATGTTTCCCAGGCGAGTTATTGACAAGTAAATCCTAGACGCTCGATCTTGGTTATTTTCGCTTTCGCGGCTGGCAGTAAAAGAACCATGTTTCTGTGAATAACTCCTGAACCGTAAGTCCTAGACGCTCGCTCTTGGCTGCATTCGATTCAGCTCGTGGCAGCCAGTCTAAAAAACACTATCTTGGACTTCTCTGCATGTTTCCCAGGCGAGAAATTGGCAGCATGTTCAGAACCATGTTTCTGTGAATAACTCCTGAACCGTAAGTCCTAGACGCTCGCTCTTGGCTGCATTCGATTCAGCTCGTGGCAGCCAGTCTAAAAAACACTATCTTGGACTTCTCTGCATGTTTCCCAGGCGAGAAATTGGCAGCATGTTCAGAACCATGTTTCTGTGAATAACTCCTGAACCGTAAGTCCTAGACGCTCGATCTTGGCGGCATTCGTCTCAGCGCCTGGCAATTAGTATAGGAGCACTGTGTTTGACTTCTCTGGATGTTTCCCAGGCGAGTTATTGACAAGTAAATCCTAGACGCTCGATCTTGGTTATTTTCGCTTTCGCGGCTGGCAGTAAAAGAACCATGTTTCTGTGAATAACTCCTGAACCGTAAGTCCTAGACGCTCGCTCTTGGCTGCATTCGATTCAGCTCGTGGCAGCCAGTCTAAAAAACACTATCTTGGACTTCTCTGCATGTTTCCCAGGCGAGAAATTGGCAGCATGTTCAGAACCATGTTTCTGTGAATAACTCCTGAACCGTAAGTCCTAGACGCTCGCTCTTGGCTGCATTCGATTCAGCTCGTGGCAGCCAGTCTAAAAAACACTATCTTGGACTTCTCTGCATGTTTCCCAGGCGAGCAATTGGCAGCATGTTCAGAACCATGTTTCTGTGAATAACTCCTGAACCGTAAGTCCTAGACGCTCGATCTTGGCGGCATTCGTCTCAGCGCCTGGCAATTAGTATAGGAGCACTGTGTTTGACTTCTCTGGATGTTTCCCAGGCGAGTTATTGACAAGTAAATCCTAGACGCTCGATCTTGGTTATTTTAGCTTTCGCGGCTGGCAGTAAAAGAACCATGTTTCTGTGAATAACTCCTGAACCGTAAGTCCTAGACGCTCGCTCTTGGCTGCATTCGATTCAGCTCGTGGCAGCCAGTCTAAAAAACACTATCTTGGACTTCTCTGCATGTTTCCCAGGCGAGAAATTGGCAGCATGTTCAGAACCATGTTTCTGTGAATAACTCCTGAACCGTAAGTCCTAGACGCTCGCTCTTGGCTGCATTCGATTCAGCTCGTGGCAGCCAGTCTAAAAAACACTATCTTGGACTTCTCTGCATGTTTCCCAGGCGAGAAATTGGCAGCATGTTCAGAACCATGTTTCTGTGAATAACTCCTGAACCGTAAGTCCTAGACGCTCGATCTTGGCGGCATTCGTCTCAGCGCCTGGCAATTAGTATAGGAGCACTGTGTTTGACTTCTCTGGATGTTTCCCAGGCGAGTTATTGACAAGTAAATCCTAGACGCTCGATCTTGGTTATTTTCGCTTTCGCGGCTGGCAGTAAAAGAACCATGTTTCTGTGAATAACTCCTGAACCGTAAGTCCTAGACGCTCGCTCTTGGCTGCATTCGATTCAGCTCGTGGCAGCCAGTCTAAAAAACACTATCTTGGACTTCTCTGCATGTTTCCCAGGCGAGAAATTGGCAGCATGTTCAGAACCATGTTTCTGTGAATAACTCCTGAACCGTAAGTCCTAGACGCTCGCTCTTGGCTGCATTCGATTCAGCTCGTGGCAGCCAGTCTAAAAAACACTATCTTGGACTTCTCTGCATGTTTCCCAGGCGAGCAATTGGCAGCATGTTCAGAACCATGTTTCTGTGAATAACTCCTGAACCGTAAGTCCTAGACGCTCGATCTTGGCGGCATTCGTCTCAGCGCCTGGCAATTAGTATAGGAGCACTGTGTTTGACTTCTCTGGATGTTTCCCAGGCGAGTTATTGACAAGTAAATCCTAGACGCTCGATCTTGGTTATTTTCGCTTTCGCGGCTGGCAGTAAAAGAACCATGTTTCTGTGAATAACTCCTGAACCGTAAGTCCTAGACGCTCGCTCTTGGCTGCATTCGATTCAGCTCGTGGCAGCCAGTCTAAAAAACACTATCTTGGACTTCTCTGCATGTTTCCCAGGCGAGAAATTGGCAGCATGTTCAGAACCATGTTTCTGTGAATAACTCCTGAACCGTAAGTCCTAGACGCTCGCTCTTGGCTGCATTCGATTCAGCTCGTGGCAGCCAGTCTAAAAAACACTATCTTGGACTTCTCTGCATGTTTCCCAGGCGAGAAATTGGCAGCATGTTCAGAACCATGTTTCTGTGAATAACTCCTGAACCGTAAGTCCTAGACGCTCGATCTTGGCGGCATTCGTCTCAGCGCCTGGCAATTAGTATAGGAGCACTGTGTTTGACTTCTCTGGATGTTTCCCAGGCGAGTTATTGACAAGTAAATCCTAGACGCTCGATCTTGGTTATTTTCGCTTTCGCGGCTGGCAGTAAAAGAACCATGTTTCTGTGAATAACTCCTGAACCGTAAGTCCTAGACGCTCGCTCTTGGCTGCATTCGATTCAGCTCGTGGCAGCCAGTCTAAAAAACACTATCTTGGACTTCTCTGCATGTTTCCCAGGCGAGAAATTGGCAGCATGTTCAGAACCATGTTTCTGTGAATAACTCCTGAACCGTAAGTCCTAGACGCTCGCTCTTGGCTGCATTCGATTCAGCTCGTGGCAGCCAGTCTAAAAAACACTATCTTGGACTTCTCTGCATGTTTCCCAGGCGAGCAATTGGCAGCATGTTCAGAACCATGTTTCTGTGAATAACTCCTGAACCGTAAGTCCTAGACGCTCGCTCTTGGCTGCATTCGATTCAGCTCGTGGCAGCCAGTCTAAAAAACACTATCTTGGACTTCTCTGCATGTTTCCCAGGCGAGAAATTGGCAGCATGTTCAGAACCATGTTTCTGTGAATAACTCCTGAACCGTAAGTCCTAGACGCTCGCTCTTGGCTGCATTCGATTCAGCTCGTGGCAGCCAGTCTAAAAAACACTATCTTGGACTTCTCTGCATGTTTCCCAGGCGAGCAATTGGCAGCATGTTCAGAACCATGTTTCTGTGAATAACTCCTGAACCGTAAGTCCTAGACGCTCGCTCTTGGCTGCATTCGATTCAGCTCGTGGCAGCCAGTCTAAAAAACACTATCTTGGACTTCTCTGCATGTTTCCCAGGCGAGCAATTGGCAGCATGTTCAGAACCATGTTTCTGTGAATAACTCCTGAACCGTAAGTCACAGACGCTCGCTCTTGGCTGCATTCGATTCAGCTCGTGGCAGCCAGTCTAAAAAACACTATCTTGGACTTCTCTGCATGTTCCTAAGGCAAATGTTTCTAAAGCTAATTCTTGAACCGTAAGTCCTAGACGCTCGATCTTGGCGGCATTCGTCTCAGCGCCTGGCAATTAGTATAGGAGCACTGTGTTTGACTTCTCTGGATGTTTCCCAGGCGAGTTATTGACAAGTAAATCCTAGACGCTCGATCTTGGTTATTTTCGCTTTCGCGGCTGGCAGTAAAAGAACCATGTTTCTGTGAATAACTCCTGAACCGTAAGTCCTAGACGCTCGCTCTTGGCTGCATTCGATTCAGCTCGTGGCAGCCAGTCTAAAAAACACTATCTTGGACTTCTCTGCATGTTTCCCAGGCGAGCAATTGGCAGCATGTTCAGAACCATGTTTCTGTGAATAACTCCTGAACCGTAAGTCCTAGACGCTCGCTCTTGGCTGCATTCGATTCAGCTCGTGGCAGCCAGTCTAAAAAACACTATCTTGGACTTCTCTGCATGTTCCTAAGGCAAATGTTTCTAAAGCTAATTCTTGAACCGTAAGTCCTAGACGCTCGATCTTGGCGGCATTCGTCTCAGCGCCTGGCAATTAGTATAGGAGCACTGTGTTTGACTTCTCTGGATGTTTCCCAGGCGAGTTATTGACAAGTAAATCCTAGACGCTCGATCTTGGTTATTTTCGCTTTCGCGGCTGGCAGTAAAAGAACCATGTTTCTGTGAATAACTCCTGAACCGTAAGTCCTAGACGCTCGCTCTTGGCTGCATTCGATTCAGCTCGTGGCAGCCAGTCTAAAAAACACTATCTTGGACTTCTCTGCATGTTTCCCAGGCGAGAAATTGGCAGCATGTTCAGAACCATGTTTCTGTGAATAACTCCTGAACCGTAAGTCCTAGACGCTCGCTCTTGGCTGCATTCGATTCAGCTCGTGGCAGCCAGTCTAAAAAACACTATCTTGGACTTCTCTGCATGTTTCCCAGGCGAGCAATTGGC
>NW_027462136.1:0-46016 GCF_050947455.1 Rhinoderma darwinii
GCTGAGACGAATGCCGCCAAGATCGAGCGTCTAGGACTTACGGTTCAAGAATTAGCTTTAGAAACATTTGCCTTAGGAACATGCAGAGAAGTCCAAGATAGTGTTTTTTAGACTGGCTGCCACGAGCTGAATCGAATGCAGCCAAGAGCGAGCGTCTAGGACTTACGGTTCAGGAGTTATCCACAGAAACATGTTCTGAACATGCTGCCAATTGCTCGCCTGGGAAACATGCAGAGAAGTCCAAGATAGTGTTTTTTAGACTGGCTGCCACGAGCTGAATCGAATGCAGCCAGAGCGAGCGTCTAGGACTTACGGTTCAGGAGTTATTCACAGAAACATGGTTCTTTACTGCCAGCCGCGAAAGCGAAAATAACCAAGATCGAGCGTCTAGGATTTACTTGTCAATAACTCGCCTGGGAAACATCCAGAGAAGTCAAACACAGTGCTCCTATACTAATTGCCAGGCGCTGAGACGAATGCCGCAAGATCGAGCGTCTAGGACTTACGGTTCAAGAATTAGCTTTAGAAACATTTGCCTTAGGAACATGCAGAGAAGTCCAAGATAGTGTTTTTTAGACTGGCTGCCACGAGCTGAATCGAATGCAGCCAAGAGCGAGCGTCTGTGACTTACGGTTCAGGAGTTATTCACAGAAACATGGTTCTGAACATGCTGCCAATTGCTCGCCTGGGAAACATGCAGAGAAGTCCAAGATAGTGTTTTTTAGACTGGCTGCCACGAGCTGAATCGAATGCAGCCAAGAGCGAGCGTCTAGGACTTACGGTTCAGGAGTTATTCACAGAAACATGGTTCTGAACATGCTGCCAATTGCTCGCCTGGGAAACATGCAGAGAAGTCCAAGATAGTGTTTTTTAGACTGGCTGCCACGAGCTGAATCGAATGCAGCCAAGAGCGAGCGTCTAGGACTTACGGTTCAGGAGTTATTCACAGAAACATGGTTCTGAACATGCTGCCAATTGCTCGCCTGGGAAACATGCAGAGAAGTCCAAGATAGTGTTTTTTAGACTGGCTGCCACGAGCTGAATCGAATGCAGCCAAGAGCGAGCGTCTAGGACTTACGGTTCAGGAGTTATTCACAGAAACATGGTTCTGAACATGCTGCCAATTTCTCGCCTGGGAAACATGCAGAGAAGTCCAAGATAGTGTTTTTTAGACTGGCTGCCACGAGCTGAATCGAATGCAGCCAAGAGCGAGCGTCTAGGACTTACGGTTCAGGAGTTATTCACAGAAACATGGTTCTTTTACTGCCAGCCGCGAAAGCGAAAATAACCAAGATCGAGCGTCTAGGATTTACTTGTCAATAACTCGCCTGGGAAACATCCAGAGAAGTCAAACACAGTGCTCCTATACTAATTGCCAGGCGCTGAGACGAATGCCGCCAAGATCGAGCGTCTAGGACTTACGGTTCAGGAGTTATTCACAGAAACATGGTTCTGAACATGCTGCCAATTTCTCGTCTGGGAAACATGCAGAGAAGTCCAAGATAGTGTTTTTTAGACTGGCTGCCACGAGCTGAATCGAATGCAGCCAAGAGCGAGCGTCTAGGACTTACCGTTCAGGAGTTATTCACAGAAACATGGTTCTTTTACTGCCAGCCGCGAAAGCGAAAATAACCAAGATCGAGCGTCTAGGATTTACTTGTCAATAACTCGCCTGGGAAACATCCAGAGAAGTCAAACACAGTGCTCCTATACTAATTGCCAGGCGCTGAGACGAATGCCGCCAAGATCGAGCGTCTAGGACTTACGGTTCAGGAGTTATTCACAGAACATGGTTCTGAACATGCTGCCAATTTCTCGCCTGGGAACATGCAGAGAAGTCCAAGATAGTGTTTTTTAGACTGGGCTGCCACGAGCTGAATCGAATGCAGCCAAGAGCGAGCGTCTAGGACTTACGGTTCAGGAGTTATTCACAGAAACATGGTTCTGAACATGCTGCCAATTGCTCGCCTGGGAAACATGCAGAGAAGTCCAAGATAGTGTTTTTTAGACTGGCTGCCACGAGCTGAATCGAATGCAGCCAAGAGCGAGCGTCTAGGACTTACGGTTTCAGGAGTTATTCACAGAAACATGGTTCTGAACATGCTGCCAATTTCTCGCCTGGGAAACATGCAGAGAAGTCCAAGATAGTGTTTTTTAGACTGGCTGCCACAAGCTGAATCGAATGCAGCCAAGAGCGAGCGTCTAGGACTTACGGTTCAGGAGTTATTCCAGAAACATGGTTCTGAACATGCTGCCAATTGCTCGCCTGGGAAACATGCAGAGAAGTCCAAGATAGTGTTTTTTAGACTGGCTGCCACGAGCTGAATCGAATGCAGCCAAGAGCGAGCGTCTAGGACTTACGGTTCAGGAGTTATTCACAGAAACATGGTTCTGAACATGCTGCCAATTGCTCGCCTGGGAAACATGCAGAGAAGTCCAAGATAGTGTTTTTTAGACTGGCTGCCACGAGCTGAATCGAATGCAGCCAAGAGCGAGCGTCTAGGACTTACGGTTCAGGAGTTATTCACAGAAACATGGTTCTTTTACTGCCAGCCGCGAAAGCGAAAATAACCAACATCGAGCGTCTAGGATTTACTTGTCAATAACTCGCCTGGGAAACATCCAGAGAAGTCAAACACAGTGCTCCTATACTAATTGCCAGGCGCTGAGACGAATGCCGCCAAGATCGAGCGTCTAGGACTTACGGTTCAGGAGTTATTCACAGAAACATGGTTCTGAACATGCTGCCAATTTCTCGCCTGGGAAACATGCAGAGAAGTCCAAGATAGTGTTTTTTAGACTGGCTGCCACGAGCTGAATCGAATGCAGCCAAGAGCGAGCGTCTAGGACTTACGGTTCAGGAGTTATTCACAGAAACATGGTTCTTTTACTGCCAGCCGCGAAAGCGAAAATAACCAAGATCGAGCGTCTAGGATTTACTTGTCAATAACTCGCCTGGGAAACATCCAGAGAAGTCAAACACAGTGCTCCTATACTAATTGCCAGGCGCTGAGACGAATGCCGCCAAGATCGAGCGTCTAGGACTTACGGTTCAGGAGTTATTCACAGAAACATGGTTCTGAACATGCTGCCAATTTCTCGCCTGGGAAACATGCAGAGAAGTCCAAGATAGTGTTTTTTAGACTGGCTGCCACGAGCTGAATCGAATGCAGCCAAGAGCGAGCGTCTAGGACTTACGGTTCAGGAGTTATTCACAGAAACATGGTTCTTTTACTGCCAGCCGCGAAAGCGAAAATAACCAAGATCGAGCGTCTAGGATTTACTTGTCAATAACTCGCCTGGGAAACATCCAGAGAAGTCAAACACAGTGCTCCTATACTAATTGCCAGGCGCTGAGACGAATGCCGCCAAGATCGAGCGTCTAGGACTTACGGTTCAGGAGTTATTCACAGAAACATGGTTCTGAACATGCTGCCAATTTCTCGCCTGGGAAACATGCAGAGAAGTCCAAGATAGTGTTTTTTAGACTGGCTGCCACGAGCTGAATCGAATGCAGCCAAGAGCGAGCGTCTAGGACTTACGGTTCAGGAGTTATTCACAGAAACATGGTTCTGAACATGCTGCCAATTGCTCGGCTGGGAAACATGCAGAGAAGTCCAAGATAGTGTTTTTTAGACTGGCTGCCACGAGCTGAATCGAATGCAGCCAAGAGCGAGCGTCTAGGACTTACGGTTCAGGAGTTATTCACAGAAACATGGTTCTGAACATGCTGCCAATTTCTCGCCTGGGAAACATGCAGAGAAGTCCAAGATAGTGTTTTTTAGACTGGCTGCCACGAGCTGAATCGAATGCAGCCAAGAGCGAGCGTCTAGGACTTACGGTTCAGGAGTTATTCACAGAAACATGGTTCTGAACATGCTGCCAATTGCTCGCCTGGGAAACATGCAGAGAAGTCCAAGATAGTGTTTTTTAGACTGGCTGCCACGAGCTGAATCGAATGCAGCCAAGAGCGAGCGTCTAGGACTTACGGTTCAGGAGTTATTCACAGAAACATGGTTCTGAACATGCTGCCAATTTCTCGCCTGGGAAACATGCAGAGAAGTCCAAGATAGTGTTTTTTAGACTGGCTGCCACGAGCTGAATCGAATGCAGCCAAGAGCGAGCGTCTAGGACTTACGGTTCAGGAGTTATTCACAGAAACATGGTTCTTTTACTGCCAGCCGCGAAAGCGAAAATAACCAAGATCGAGCGTCTAGGATTTACTTGTCAATAACTCGCCTGGGAAACATCCAGAGAAGTCAAACACAGTGCTCCTATACTAATTGCCAGGCGCTGAGACGAATGCCGCCAAGATCGAGCGTCTAGGACTTACGGTTCAGGAGTTATTCACAGAAACATGGTTCTGAACATGCTGCCAATTTCTCGTCTGGGAAACATGCAGAGAAGTCCAAGATAGTGTTTTTTAGACTGGCTGCCACGAGCTGAATCGAATGCAGCCAAGAGCGAGCGTCTAGGACTTACGGTTCAGGAGTTATTCACAGAAACATGGTTCTTTTACTGCCAGCCGCGAAAGCGAAAATAACCAAGATCGAGCGTCTAGGATTTACTTGTCAATAACTCGCCTGGGAAACATCCAGAGAAGTCAAACACAGTGCTCCTATACTAATTGCCAGGCGCTGAGACGAATGCCGCCAAGATCGAGCGTCTAGGACTTACGGTTCAGGAGTTATTCACAGAAACATGGTTCTGAACATGCTGCCAATTTCTCGCCTGGGAAACATGCAGAGAAGTCCAAGATAGTGTTTTTTAGACTGGCTGCCACGAGCTGAATCGAATGCAGCCAAGAGCGAGCGTCTAGGACTTACGGTTCAGGAGTTATTCACAGAAACATGGTTCTGAACATGCTGCCAATTGCTCGGCTGGGAAACATGCAGAGAAGTCCAAGATAGTGTTTCTTAGACTGGCTGCCACGAGCTGAATCGAATGCAGCCAAGAGCGAGCGTCTAGGACTTACGGTTCAGGAGTTATTCACAGAAACATGGTTCTGAACATGCTGCCAATTTCTCGCCTGGGAAACATGCAGAGAAGTCCAAGATAGTGTTTTTTAGACTGGCTGCCACGAGCTGAATCGAATGCAGCCAAGAGCGAGCGTCTAGGACTTACGGTTCAGGAGTTATTCACAGAAACATGGTTCTGAACATGCTGCCAATTGCTCGCCTGGGAAACATGCAGAGAAGTCCAAGATAGTGTTTTTTAGACTGGCTGCCACGAGCTGAATCGAATGCAGCCAAGAGCGAGCGTCTAGGACTTACGGTTCAGGAGTTATTCACAGAAACATGGTTCTGAACATGCTGCCAATTTCTCGCCTGGGAAACATGCAGAGAAGTCCAAGATAGTGTTTTTTAGACTGGCTGCCACGAGCTGAATCGAATGCAGCCAAGAGCGAGCGTCTAGGACTTACGGTTCAGGAGTTATTCACAGAAACATGGTTCTTTTACTGCCAGCCGCGAAAGCGAAAATAACCAAGATCGAGCGTCTAGGATTTACTTGTCAATAACTCGCCTGGGAAACATCCAGAGAAGTCAAACACAGTGCTCCTATACTAATTGCCAGGCGCTGAGACGAATGCCGCCAAGATCGAGCGTCTAGGACTTACGGTTCAGGAGTTATTCACAGAAACATGGTTCTGAACATGCTGCCAATTTCTCGTCTGGGAAACATGCAGAGAAGTCCAAGATAGTGTTTTTTAGACTGGCTGCCACGAGCTGAATCGAATGCAGCCAAGAGCGAGCGTCTAGGACTTACGGTTCAGGAGTTATTCACAGAAACATGGTTCTTTTACTGCCAGCCGCGAAAGCGAAAATAACCAAGATCGAGCGTCTAGGATTTACTTGTCAATAACTCGCCTGGGAAACATCCAGAGAAGTCAAACACAGTGCTCCTATACTAATTGCCAGGCGCTGAGACGAATGCCGCCAAGATCGAGCGTCTAGGACTTACGGTTCAGGAGTTATTTACAGAAACATGGTTCTGAACATGCTGCCAATTTCTCGCCTGGGAAACATGCAGAGAAGTCCAAGATAGTGTTTTTTAGACTGGCTGCCACGAGCTGAATCGAATGCAGCCAAGAGCGAGCGTCTAGGACTTACGGTTCATGAGTTATTCACAGAAACATGGTTCTGAACATGCTGCCAATTGCTCGCCTGGGAAACATGCAGAGAAGTCCAAGATAGTGTTTTTTAGACTGGCTGCCACGAGCTGAATCGAATGCAGCCAAGAGCGAGCGTCTAGGACTTACGGTTCAGGAGTTATTCACAGAAACATGGTTCTTTTACTGCCAGCCGCGAAAGCGAAAATAACCAAGATCGAGCATCTAGGATTTACTTGTCAATAACTCGCCTGGGAAACATCCAGAGAAGTCAAACACAGTGCTCCTATACTAATTGCCAGGCGCTGAGACGAATGCCGCCAAGATCGAGCGTCTAGGACTTACGGTTCAAGAATTAGCTTTAGAAACATTTGCCTTAGGAACATGCAGAGAAGTCCAAGATAGTGTTTTTTAGACTGGCTGCCACGAGCTGAATCGAATGCAGCCAAGAGCGAGCGTCTAGGACTTACGGTTCAGGAGTTATTCACAGAAACATGGTTCTGAACATGCTGCCAATTGCTCGCCTGGGAAACATGCAGAGAAGTCCAAGATAGTGTTTTTTAGACTGGCTGCCACGAGCTGAATCGAATGCAGCCAAGAGCGAGCGTCTAGGACTTACGGTTCAGGAGTTATTCACAGAAACATGGTTCTGAACATGCTGCCAATTGCTCGCCTGGGAAACATGCAGAGAAGTCCAAGATAGTGTTTTTTAGACTGGCTGCCACGAGCTGAATCGAATGCAGCCAAGAGCGAGCGTCTAGGACTTACGGTTCAGGAGTTATTCACAGAAACATGGTTCTGAACATGCTGCCAATTGCTCGCCTGGGAAACATGCAGAGAAGTCCAAGATAGTGTTTTTTAGACTGGCTGCCACGAGCTGAATCGAATGCAGCCAAGAGCGAGCGTCTAGGACTTACGGTTCAGGAGTTATTCACAGAAACATGGTTCTGAACATGCTGCCAATTTCTAGCCTGGGAAACATGCAGAGAAGTCCAAGATAGTGTTTTTTAGACTGGCTGCCACGAGCTGAATCGAATGCAGCCAAGAGCGAGCGTCTAGGACTTACGGTTCAGGAGTTATTCACAGAAACATGGTTCTTTTACTGCCAGCCGCGAAAGCGAAAATAACCAAGATCGAGCGTCTAGGATTTACTTGTCAATAACTCGCCTGGGAAACATCCAGAGAAGTCAAACACAGTGCTCCTATACTAATTGCCAGGCGCTGAGACGAATGCCGCCAAGATCGAGCGTCTAGGACTTACGGTTCAGGAGTTATTCACAGAAACATGGTTCTGAACATGCTGCCAATTTCTCGTCTGGGAAACATGCAGAGAAGTCCAAGATAGTGTTTTTTAGACTGGCTGCCACGAGCTGAATCGAATGCAGCCAAGAGCGAGCGTCTAGGACTTACGGTTCAGGAGTTATTCACAGAAACATGGTTCTTTTACTGCCAGCCGCGAAAGCGAAAATAACCAAGATCGAGCGTCTAGGATTTACTTGTCAATAACTCGCCTGGGAAACATCCAGAGAAGTCAAACACAGTGCTCCTATACTAATTGCCAGGCGCTGAGACGAATGCCGCCAAGATCGAGCGTCTAGGACTTACGGTTCAGGAGTTATTCACAGAAACATGGTTCTGAACATGCTGCCAATTTCTCGCCTGGGAAACATGCAGAGAAGTCCAAGATAGTGTTTTTTAGACTGGCTGCCACGAGCTGAATCGAATGCAGCCAAGAGCGAGCGTCTAGGACTTACGGTTCAGGAGTTATTCACAGAAACATGGTTCTGAACATGCTGCCAATTGCTCGCCTGGGAAACATGCAGAGAAGTCCAAGATAGTGTTTTTTAGACTGGCTGCCACGAGCTGAATCGAATGCAGCCAAGAGCGAGCGTCTAGGACTTACGGTTCAGGAGTTATTCACAGAAACATGGTTCTGAACATGCTGCCAATTTCTCGCCTGGGAAACATGCAGAGAAGTCCAAGATAGTGTTTTTTAGACTGGCTGCCACGAGCTGAATCGAATGCAGCCAAGAGCGAGCGTCTAGGACTTACGGTTCAGGAGTTATTCACAGAAACATGGTTCTGAACATGCTGCCAATTTCTCGCCTGGGAAACATGCAGAGAAGTCCAAGATAGTGTTTTTTAGACTGGCTGCCACGAGCTGAATCGAATGCAGCCAAGAGCGAGCGTCTAGGACTTACGGTTCAGGAGTTATTCACAGAAACATGGTTCTGAACATGCTGCCAATTTCTCGCCTGGGAAACATGCAGAGAAGTCCAAGATAGTGTTTTTTAGACTGGCTGCCACGAGCTGAATCGAATGCAGCCAAGAGCGAGCGTCTAGGACTTACGGTTCAGGAGTTATTCACAGAAACATGGTTCTGAACATGCTGCCAATTGCTCGCCTGGGAAACATGCAGAGAAGTCCAAGATAGTGTTTTTAGACTGGCTGCCACGAGCTGAATCGAATGCAGCCAAGAGCGAGCGTCTAGGACTTACGGTTCAGGAGTTATTCACAGAAACATGGTTCTGAACATGCTGCCAATTTCTCGCCTGGGAAACATGCAGAGAAGTCCAAGATAGTGTTTTTTAGACTGGCTGCCACGAGCTGAATCGAATGCAGCCAAGAGCGAGCGTCTAGGACTTACGGTTCAGGAGTTATTCACAGAAACATGGTTCTGAACATGCTGCCAATTGCTCGCCTGGGAAACATGCAGAGAAGTCCAAGATAGTGTTTTTTAGACTGGCTGCCACGAGCTGAATCGAATGCAGCCAAGAGCGAGCGTCTAGGACTTACGGTTCAGGAGTTATTCACAGAAACATGGTTCTTTTACTGCCAGCCGCGAAAGCGAAAATAACCAAGATCGAGCGTCTAGGATTTACTTGTCAATAACTCGCCTGGGAAACATCCAGAGAAGTCAAACACAGTGCTCCTATACTAATTGCCAGGCGCTGAGACGAATGCCGCCAAGATCGAGCGTCTAGGACTTACGGTTCAGGAGTTATTCACAGAAACATGGTTCTGAACATGCTGCCAATTTCTCGTCTGGGAAACATGCAGAGAAGTCCAAGATAGTGTTTTTTAGACTGGCTGCCACGAGCTGAATCGAATGCAGCCAAGAGCGAGCGTCTAGGACTTACGGTTCAGGAGTTATTCACAGAAACATGGTTCTTTTACTGCCAGCCGCGAAAGCGAAAATAACCAAGATCGAGCGTCTAGGATTTACTTGTCAATAACTCGCCTGGGAAACATCCAGAGAAGTCAAACACAGTGCTCCTATACTAATTGCCAGGCGCTGAGACGAATGCCGCCAAGATCGAGCGTCTAGGACTTACGGTTCAGGAGTTATTCACAGAAACATGGTTCTGAACATGCTGCCAATTTCTCGCCTGGGAAACATGCAGAGAAGTCCAAGATAGTGTTTTTTAGACTGGCTGCCACGAGCTGAATCGAATGCAGCCAAGAGCGAGCGTCTAGGACTTACGGTTCAGGAGTTATTCACAGAAACATGGTTCTGAACATGCTGCCAATTGCTCGCCTGGGAAACATGCAGAGAAGTCCAAGATAGTGTTTTTTAGACTGGCTGCCACGAGCTGAATCGAATGCAGCCAAGAGCGAGCGTCTAGGACTTACGGTTCAGGAGTTATTCACAGAAACATGGTTCTTTTACTGCCAGCCGCGAAAGCGAAAATAACCAAGATCGAGCGTCTAGGATTTACTTGTCAATAACTCGCCTGGGAAACATCCAGAGAAGTCAAACACAGTGCTCCTATACTAATTGCCAGGCGCTGAGACGAATGCCGCCAAGATCGAGCGTCTAGGACTTACGGTTCAGGAGTTATTCACAGAAACATGGTTCTGAACATGCTGCCAATTTCTCGCCTGGGAAACATGCAGAGAAGTCCAAGATAGTGTTTTTTAGACTGGCTGCCACGAGCTGAATCGAATGCAGCCAAGAGCGAGCGTCTAGGACTTACGGTTCAGGAGTTATTCACAGAAACATGGTTCTTTTACTGCCAGCCGCGAAAGCGAAAATAACCAAGATCGAGCGTCTAGGATTTACTTGTCAATAACTCGCCTGGGAAACATCCAGAGAAGTCAAACACAGTGCTCCTATACTAATTGCCAGGCGCTGAGACGAATGCCGCCAAGATCGAGCGTCTAGGACTTACGGTTCAAGAATTAGCTTTAGAAACATTTGCCTTAGGAACATGCAGAGAAGTCCAAGATAGTGTTTTTTAGACTGGCTGCCACGAGCTGAATCGAAAGCAGCCAAGAGCGAGCGTCTGTGACTTACGGTTCAGGAGTTATTCACAGAAACATGGTTCTGAACATGCTGCCAATTGCTCGCCTGGGAAACATGCAGAGAAGTCCAAGATAGTGTTTTTTAGACTGGCTGCCACGAGCTGAATCGAATGCAGCCAAGAGCGAGCGTCTAGGACTTACGGTTCAGGAGTTATTCACAGAAACATGGTTCTGAACATGCTGCCAATTGCTCGCCTGGGAAACATGCAGAGAAGTCCAAGATAGTGTTTTTTAGACTGGCTGCCACGAGCTGAATCGAATGCAGCCAAGAGCGAGCGTCTAGGACTTACGGTTCAGGAGTTATTCACAGAAACATGGTTCTTTTACTGCCAGCCGCGAAAGCGAAAATAACCAAGATCGAGCGTCTAGGATTTACTTGTCAATAACTCGCCTGGGAACATCCAGAGAAGTCAAACACAGTGGCTCCTATACTAATTGCCAGGCCTGAGACGAATGCCGCCAAGATCGAGCGTCTAGGACTTACGGTTCAAGAATTAGCTTTAGAAACATTTGCCTTAGGAACATGCAGAGAAGTCCAAGATAGTGTTTTTTAGACTGGCTGCCACGAGCTGAATCGAATGCAGCCAAGAGCGAGCGTCTAGGACTTACGGTTCAGGAGTTATTCACAGAACATGGTTCTGAACATGCTGCCAATTGCTCGCCTGGAAAACATGCAGAGAAGTCCAAGATAGTGTTTTTAGACTGGCTGCCACGAGCTGAATCGAATGCAGCCAAGAGCGAGCGTCTAGGACTTACGGTTCAGGAGTTATTCACAGAAACATGGTTCTTTTACTGCCAGCCGCGAAAGCGAAAATAACCAAGATCGAGCGTCTAGGATTTATTGTCAATAACTCGCCTGGGAAACATCCAGAGAAGTCAAACACAGTGCTCCTTACTAATTGCCAGGCGCTGAGACGAATGCCGCCAAGATCGAGCGTCTAGGACTTACGGTTCAAGAATTAGCTTAGAAACATTTTGCCTTAGGAACATGCAGAGAAGTCCAAGATAGTGTTTTTTAGACTGGCTGCCACGAGCTGAATCGAATGCAGCCAAGAGCGAGCGTCTGTGACTTACGGTTCAGGAGTTATTCACAGAAACATGGTTCTGAACATGCTGCCAATTGCTCGCCTGGGAAACATGCAGAGAAGTCCAAGATAGTGTTTTTTAGACTGGCTGCCACGAGCTGAATCGAATGCAGCCAAGAGCGAGCCGTCTAGGACTTACGGTTCAGGAGTTATTCACAGAAACATGGTTCTGAACATGCTGCCAATTGCTCGCCTGGGAAACATGCAGAGAAGTCCAAGATAGTGTTTTTTAGACTGGCTGCCACGAGCTGAATCGAATGCAGCCAAGAGCGAGCGTCTAGGACTTACGGTTCAGGAGTTATTCACAGAAACATGGTTCTGAACATGCTGCCAATTCTCGCCTGGGAAACATGCAGAGAAGTCCAAGATAGTGTTTTTTAGACTGGCTGCCACGAGCTGAATCGAATGCAGCCAAGAGCGAGCGTCTAGGACTTACGGTTCAGGAGTTATTCACAGAAACATGGTTCTTTTACTGCCAGCCGCGAAAGCGAAAATAACCAAGATCGAGCGTCTAGGATTTACTTGTCAATAACTCGCTGGGAAACATCCAGAGAAGTCAAACACAGTGCTCCTATACTAATTGCCAGGCGCTGAGACGAATGCCGCCAAGATCGAGCGTCTAGGACTTACGGTTCAGGAGTTATTCACAGAAACATGGTTCTGAACATGCTGCCAATTTCTCGTCTGGGAAACATGCCAGAGAAGTCCAAGATAGTGTTTTTTAGACTGGCTGCCACGAGCTGAATCGAATGCAGCCAAGAGCGAGCGTCTAGGACTTACGGTTCAGGAGTTATTCACAGAAACATGGTTCTTTTACTGCCAGCCGCGAAAGCGAAAATAACCAAGATCGAGCGTCTAGGATTTACTTGTCAATAACTCGCCTGGAAACATCCAGAGAAGTCAAACACAGTGCTCCTATACTAGATTGCCAGGCGCTGAGACGAATGCCGCCAAGATCGAGCGTCTAGGGACTTACGGTTCAGGAGTTATTCACAGAAACATGGTTCTGAACATGCTGCCAATTTCTCGCCTGGGAAACATGCAGAGAAGTCCAAGATAGTGTTTTTAGACTGGCTGCCACGAGCTGAATCGAATGCAGCCAAGAGCGAGCGTCTAGGACTTACGGTTCAGGAGTTATTCACAGAAACATGGTTCTGAACATGCTGCCAATTGCTCGCCTGGGAAACATGCAGAGAAGTCCAAGATAGTGTTTTTTAGACTGGCTGCCACGAGCTGAATCGAATGCAGCCAAGAGCGAGCGTCTAGGACTTACGGTTCAGGAGTTATTCACAGAAACATGGTTCTGAACATGCTGCCAATTGCTCGCCTGGGAAACATGCAGAGAAGTCCAAGATAGTGTTTTTTAGACTGGCTGCCACGAGCTGAATCGAATGCAGCCAAGAGCGAGCGTCTAGGACTTACGGTTCAGTGAGTTATTCACAGAAACATGGTTCTGAACATGCTGCCAATTGCTCGCCTGGGAAACATGCAGAGAAGTCCAAGATAGTGTTTTTTAGACTGGCTGCCACGAGCTGAATCGAATGCAGCCAAGAGCGAGCGTCTAGGACTTACGGTTCAGGAGTTATTCACAGAAACATGGTTCTGAACATGCTGCCAATTTCTCGCCTGGGAAACATGCAGAGAAGTCCAAGATAGTGTTTTTTAGACTGGCTGCCACGAGCTGAATCGAATGCAGCCAAGAGCGAGCGTCTAGGACTTACGGTTCAGGAGGGAGTTATTCACAGAAACATGGTTCTGAACATGCTGCCAATTTCTCGCCTGGGAAACATGCAGAGAAGTCCAAGATAGTGTTTTTTAGACTGGCTGCCACGAGCTGAATCGAATGCAGCCAAGAGCGAGCGTCTAGGACTTACGGTTCAGGAGTTATTCACAGAAACATGGTTCTTTTACTGCCAGCCGCGAAAGCGAAAATAACCAAGATCGAGCGTCTAGGATTTACTTGTCAATAACTCGCCTGGGAAACATCCAGAGAAGTCAAACACAGTGCTCCTATACTAATTGCCAGGCGCTGAGACGAATGCCGCCAAGATCGAGCGTCTAGGACTTACGGTTCAGGAGTTATTCACAGAAACATGGTTCTGAACATGCTGCCAATTTCTCGTCTGGGAAACATGCAGAGAAGTCCAAGATAGTGTTTTTTAGACTGGCTGCCACGAGCTGAATCGAATGCAGCCAAGAGCGAGCGTCTAGGACTTACGGTTCAGGAGTTATTCACAGAAACATGGTTCTTTTACTGCCAGCCGCGAAAGCGAAAATAACCAAGATCGAGCGTCTAGGATTTACTTGTCAATAACTCGCCTGGGAAACATCCAGAGAAGTCAAACACAGTGCTCCTATACTAATTGCCAGGCGCTGAGACGAATGCCGCCAAGATCGAGCGTCTAGGACTTACGGTTCAGGAGTTATTCACAGAAACATGGTTCTGAACATGCTGCCAATTTCTCGCCTGGGAAACATGCAGAGAAGTCCAAGATAGTGTTTTTTAGACTGGCTGCCACGAGCTGAATCGAATGCAGCCAAGAGCGAGCGTCTAGGACTTACGGTTCAGGAGTTATTCACAGAAACATGGTTCTGAACATGCTGCCAATTGCTCGCCTGGGAAACATGCAGAGAAGTCCAAGATAGTGTTTTTTAGACTGGCTGCCACGAGCTGAATCGAATGCAGCCAAGAGCGAGCGTCTAGGACTTACGGTTCAGGAGTTATTCACAGAAACATGGTTCTGAACATGCTGCCAATTTCTCGCCTGGGAAACATGCAGAGAAGTCCAAGATAGTGTTTTTTAGACTGGCTGCCACGAGCTGAATCGAATGCAGCCAAGAGCGAGCGTCTAGGACTTACGGTTCAGGAGTTATTCACAGAAACATGGTTCTGAACATGCTGCCAATTTCTCGCCTGGGAAACATGCAGAGAAGTCCAAGATAGTGTTTTTTAGACTGGCTGCCACGAGCTGAATCGAATGCAGCCAAGAGCGAGCGTCTAGGACTTACGGTTCAGGAGTTATTCACAGAAACATGGTTCTGAACATGCTGCCAATTTCTCGCCTGGGAAACATGCAGAGAAGTCCAAGATAGTGTTTTTTAGACTGGCTGCCACGAGCTGAATCGAATGCAGCCAAGAGCGAGCGTCTAGGACTTACGGTTCAGGAGTTATTCACAGAAACATGGTTCTGAACATGCTGCCAATTTCTCGCCTGGGAAACATGCAGAGAAGTACAAGATAGTGTTTTTAGACTGGCTGCCACGAGCTGAATCGAATGCAGCCAAGAGCGAGCGTCTAGGACTTACGGTTCAGGAGTTATTCACAGAAACATGGTTCTGAACATGCTGCCAATTTCTCGCCTGGGAAACATGCAGAGAAGTCCAAGATAGTGTTTTTTAGACTGGCTGCCACGAGCTGAATCGAATGCAGCCAAGAGCGAGCGTCTAGGACTTACGGTTCAGGAGTTATTCACAGAAACATGGTTCTTTTACTGCCAGCCGCGAAAGCGAAAATAACCAAGATCGAGCGTCTAGGATTTACTTGTCAATAACTCGCCTGGGAAACATCCAGAGAAGTCAAACACAGTGCTCCTATACTAATTGCCAGGCGCTGAGACGAATGCCGCCAAGATCGAGCGTCTAGGACTTACGGTTCAGGAGTTATTCACAGAAACATGGTTCTGAACATGCTGCCAATTTCTCGTCTGGGAAACATGCAGAGAAGTCCAAGATAGTGTTTTTTAGACTGGCTGCCACGAGCTGAATCGAATGCAGCCAAGAGCGAGCGTCTAGGACTTACGGTTCAGGAGTTATTCACAGAAACATGGTTCTTTTACTGCCAGCCGCGAAAGCGAAAATAACCAAGATCGAGCGTCTAGGATTTACTTGTCAATAACTCGCCTGGGAAACATCCAGAGAAGTCAAACACAGTGCTCCTATACTAATTGCCAGGCGCTGAGACGAATGCCGCCAAGATCGAGCGTCTAGGACTTACGGTTCAGGAGTTATTCACAGAAACATGGTTCTGAACATGCTGCCAATTTCTCGCCTGGGAAACATGCAGAGAAGTCCAAGATAGTGTTTTTTAGACTGGCTGCCACGAGCTGAATCGAATGCAGCCAAGAGCGAGCGTCTAGGACTTACGGTTCAGGAGTTATTCACAGAAACATGGTTCTGAACATGCTGCCAATTGCTCGCCTGGGAAACATGCAGAGAAGTCCAAGATAGTGTTTTTTAGACTGGCTGCCACGAGCTGAATCGAATGCAGCCAAGAGCGAGCGTCTAGGACTTACGGTTCAGGAGTTATTCACAGAAACATGGTTCTGAACATGCTGCCAATTTCTCGCCTGGGAAACATGCAGAGAAGTCCAAGATAGTGTTTTTTAGACTGGCTGCCACGAGCTGAATCGAATGCAGCCAAGAGCGAGCGTCTAGGACTTACGGTTCAGGAGTTATTCACAGAAACATGGTTCTGAACATGCTGCCAATTTCTCGCCTGGGAAACATGCAGAGAAGTCCAAGATAGTGTTTTTTAGACTGGCTGCCACGAGCTGAATCGAATGCAGCCAAGAGCGAGCGTCTAGGACTTACGGTTCAGGAGTTATTCACAGAAACATGGTTCTGAACATGCTGCCAATTTCTCGCCTGGGAAACATGCAGAGAAGTCCAAGATAGTGTTTTTTAGACTGGCTGCCACGAGCTGAATCGAATGCAGCCAAGAGCGAGCGTCTAGGACTTACGGTTCAGGAGTTATTCACAGAAACATGGTTCTGAACATGCTGCCAATTGCTCGCCTGGGAAACATGCAGAGAAGTCCAAGATAGTGTTTTTTAGACTGGCTGCCACGAGCTGAATCGAATGCAGCCAAGAGCGAGCGTCTAGGACTTACGGTTCAGGAGTTATTCACAGAAACATGGTTCTTTTACTGCCAGCCGCGAAAGCGAAAATAACCAAGATCGAGCGTCTAGGATTTACTTGTCAATAACTCGCCTGGGAAACATCCAGAGATGTCAAACACAGTGCTCCTATACTAATTGCCAGGCGCTGAGACGAATGCCGCCAAGATCGAGCGTCTAGGACTTACGGTTCAGGAGTTATTCACAGAAACATGGTTCTGAACATGCTGCCAATTTCTCGCCTGGGAAACATGCAGAGAAGTCCAAGATAGTGTTTTTTAGACTGGCTGCCACGAGCTGAATCGAATGCAGCCAAGAGCGAGCGTCTAGGACTTACGGTTCAGGAGTTATTCACAGAAACATGGTTCTTTTACTGCCAGCCGCGAAAGCGAAAATAACCAAGATCGAGCGTCTAGGATTTACTTGTCAATAACTCGCCTGGGAAACATCCAGAGAAGTCAAACACAGTGCTCCTATACTAATTGCCAGGCGCTGAGACGAATGCCGCCAAGATCGAGCGTCTAGGACTTACGGTTCAAGAATTAGCTTTAGAAACATTTGCCTTAGGAACATGCAGAGAAGTCCAAGATAGTGTTTTTTAGACTGGCTGCCACGAGCTGAATCGAAAGCAGCCAAGAGCGAGCGTCTGTGACTTACGGTTCAGGAGTTATTCACAGAAACATGGTTCTGAACATGCTGCCAATTGCTCGCCTGGGAAACATGCAGAGAAGTCCAAGATAGTGTTTTTTAGACTGGCTGCCACGAGCTGAATCGAATGCAGCCAAGAGCGAGCGTCTAGGACTTACGGTTCAGGAGTTATTCACAGAAACATGGTTCTGAACATGCTGCCAATTGCTCGCCTGGGAAACATGCAGAGAAGTCCAAGATAGTGTTTTTTAGACTGGCTGCCACGAGCTGAATCGAATGCAGCCAAGAGCGAGCGTCTAGGACTTACGGTTCAGGAGTTATTCACAGAAACATGGTTCTTTTACTGCCAGCCGCGAAAGCGAAAATAACCAAGATCGAGCGTCTAGGATTTACTTGTCAATAACTCGCCTGGGAAACATCCAGAGAAGTCAAACACAGTGCTCCTATACTAATTGCCAGGCGCTGAGACGAATGCCGCCAAGATCGAGCGTCTAGGACTTACGGTTCAAGAATTAGCTTTAGAAACATTTGCCTTAGGAACATGCAGAGAAGTCCAAGATAGTGTTTTTTAGACTGGCTGCCACGAGCTGAATCGAATGCAGCCAAGAGCGAGCGTCTAGGACTTACGGTTCAGGAGTTATTCACAGAAACATGGTTCTGAACATGCTGCCAATTGCTCGCCTGGGAAACATGCAGAGAAGTCCAAGATAGTGTTTTTTAGACTGGCTGCCACGAGCTGAATCGAATGCAGCCAAGAGCGAGCGTCTAGGACTTACGGTTCAGGAGTTATTCACAGAAACATGGTTCTTTTACTGCCAGCCGCGAAAGCGAAAATAACCAAGATCGAGCGTCTAGGATTTACTTGTCAATAACTCGCCTGGGAAACATCCAGAGAAGTCAAACACAGTGCTCCTATACTAATTGCCAGGCGCTGAGACGAATGCCGCCAAGATCGAGCGTCTAGGACTTACGGTTCAAGAATTAGCTTTAGAAACATTTGCCTTAGGAACATGCAGAGAAGTCCAAGATAGTGTTTTTTAGACTGGCTGCCACGAGCTGAATCGAATGCAGCCAAGAGCGAGCGTCTGTGACTTACGGTTCAGGAGTTATTCACAGAAACATGGTTCTGAACATGCTGCCAATTGCTCGCCTGGGAAACATGCAGAGAAGTCCAAGATAGTGTTTTTTAGACTGGCTGCCACGAGCTGAATCGAATGCAGCCAAGAGCGAGCGTCTAGGACTTACGGTTCAGGAGTTATTCACAGAAACATGGTTCTGAACATGCTGCCAATTGCTCGCCTGGGAAACATGCAGAGAAGTCCAAGATAGTGTTTTTTAGACTGGCTGCCACGAGCTGAATCGAATGCAGCCAAGAGCGAGCGTCTAGGACTTACGGTTCAGGAGTTATTCACAGAAACATGGTTCTGAACATGCTGCCAATTGCTCGCCTGGGAAACATGCAGAGAAGTCCAAGATAGTGTTTTTTAGACTGGCTGCCACGAGCTGAATCGAATGCAGCCAAGAGCGAGCGTCTAGGACTTACGGTTCAGGAGTTATTCACAGAAACATGGTTCTGAACATGCTGCCAATTTCTCGCCTGGGAAACATGCAGAGAAGTCCAAGATAGTGTTTTTTAGACTGGCTGCCACGAGCTGAATCGAATGCAGCCAAGAGCGAGCGTCTAGGACTTACGGTTCAGGAGTTATTCACAGAAACATGGTTCTTTTACTGCCAGCCGCGAAAGCGAAAATAACCAAGATCGAGCGTCTAGGATTTACTTGTCAATAACTCGCCTGGGAAACATCCAGAGAAGTCAAACACAGTGCTCCTATACTAATTGCCAGGCGCTGAGACGAATGCCGCCAAGATCGAGCGTCTAGGACTTACGGTTCAGGAGTTATTCACAGAAACATGGTTCTGAACATGCTGCCAATTTCTCGTCTGGGAAACATGCAGAGAAGTCCAAGATAGTGTTTTTTAGACTGGCTGCCACGAGCTGAATCGAATGCAGCCAAGAGCGAGCGTCTAGGACTTACGGTTCAGGAGTTATTCACAGAAACATGGTTCTGAACATGCTGCCAATTGCTCGCCTGGGAAACATGCAGAGAAGTCCAAGATAGTGTTTTTTAGACTGGCTGCCACGAGCTGAATCGAATGCAGCCAAGAGCGAGCGTCTAGGACTTACGGTTCAGGAGTTATTCACAGAAACATGGTTCTGAACATGCTGCCAATTTCTCGCCTGGGAAACATGCAGAGAAGTCCAAGATAGTGTTTTTTAGACTGGCTGCCACGAGCTGAATCGAATGCAGCCAAGAGCGAGCGTCTAGGACTTACGGTTCAGGAGTTATTCACAGAAACATGGTTCTGAACATGCTGCCAATTGCTCGCCTGGGAAACATGCAGAGAAGTCCAAGATAGTGTTTTTTAGACTGGCTGCCACGAGCTGAATCGAATGCAGCCAAGAGCGAGCGTCTAGGACTTACGGTTCAGGAGTTATTCACAGAAACATGGTTCTGAACATGCTGCCAATTGCTCGCCTGGGAAACATGCAGAGAAGTCCAAGATAGTGTTTTTTAGACTGGCTGCCACGAGCTGAATCGAATGCAGCCAAGAGCGAGCGTCTAGGACTTACGGTTCAGGAGTTATTCACAGAAACATGGTTCTTTTACTGCCAGCCGCGAAAGCGAAAATAACCAACATCGAGCGTCTAGGATTTACTTGTCAATAACTCGCCTGGGAAACATCCAGAGAAGTCAAACACAGTGCTCCTATACTAATTGCCAGGCGCTGAGACGAATGCCGCCAAGATCGAGCGTCTAGGACTTACGGTTCAGGAGTTATTCACAGAAACATGGTTCTGAACATGCTGCCAATTTCTCGCCTGGGAAACATGCAGAGAAGTCCAAGATAGTGTTTTTTAGACTGGCTGCCACGAGCTGAATCGAATGCAGCCAAGAGCGAGCGTCTAGGACTTACGGTTCAGGAGTTATTCACAGAAACATGGTTCTTTTACTGCCAGCCGCGAAAGCGAAAATAACCAAGATCGAGCGTCTAGGATTTACTTGTCAATAACTCGCCTGGGAAACATCCAGAGAAGTCAAACACAGTGCTCCTATACTAATTGCCAGGCGCTGAGACGAATGCCGCCAAGATCGAGCGTCTAGGACTTACGGTTCAGGAGTTATTCACAGAAACATGGTTCTGAACATGCTGCCAATTTCTCGCCTGGGAAACATGCAGAGAAGTCCAAGATAGTGTTTTTTAGACTGGCTGCCACGAGCTGAATCGAATGCAGCCAAGAGCGAGCGTCTAGGACTTACGGTTCAGGAGTTATTCACAGAAACATGGTTCTTTTACTGCCAGCCGCGAAAGCGAAAATAACCAAGATCGAGCGTCTAGGATTTACTTGTCAATAACTCGCCTGGGAAACATCCAGAGAAGTCAAACACAGTGCTCCTATACTAATTGCCAGGCGCTGAGACGAATGCCGCCAAGATCGAGCGTCTAGGACTTACGGTTCAGGAGTTATTCACAGAAACATGGTTCTGAACATGCTGCCAATTTCTCGCCTGGGAAACATGCAGAGAAGTCCAAGATAGTGTTTTTTAGACTGGCTGCCACGAGCTGAATCGAATGCAGCCAAGAGCGAGCGTCTAGGACTTACGGTTCAGGAGTTATTCACAGAAACATGGTTCTGAACATGCTGCCAATTGCTCGGCTGGGAAACATGCAGAGAAGTCCAAGATAGTGTTTTTTAGACTGGCTGCCACGAGCTGAATCGAATGCAGCCAAGAGCGAGCGTCTAGGACTTACGGTTCAGGAGTTATTCACAGAAACATGGTTCTGAACATGCTGCCAATTTCTCGCCTGGGAAACATGCAGAGAAGTCCAAGATAGTGTTTTTTAGACTGGCTGCCACGAGCTGAATCGAATGCAGCCAAGAGCGAGCGTCTAGGACTTACGGTTCAGGAGTTATTCACAGAAACATGGTTCTGAACATGCTGCCAATTGCTCGCCTGGGAAACATGCAGAGAAGTCCAAGATAGTGTTTTTTAGACTGGCTGCCACGAGCTGAATCGAATGCAGCCAAGAGCGAGCGTCTAGGACTTACGGTTCAGGAGTTATTCACAGAAACATGGTTCTGAACATGCTGCCAATTTCTCGCCTGGGAAACATGCAGAGAAGTCCAAGATAGTGTTTTTTAGACTGGCTGCCACGAGCTGAATCGAATGCAGCCAAGAGCGAGCGTCTAGGACTTACGGTTCAGGAGTTATTCACAGAAACATGGTTCTTTTACTGCCAGCCGCGAAAGCGAAAATAACCAAGATCGAGCGTCTAGGATTTACTTGTCAATAACTCGCCTGGGAAACATCCAGAGAAGTCAAACACAGTGCTCCTATACTAATTGCCAGGCGCTGAGACGAATGCCGCCAAGATCGAGCGTCTAGGACTTACGGTTCAGGAGTTATTCACAGAAACATGGTTCTGAACATGCTGCCAATTTCTCGTCTGGGAAACATGCAGAGAAGTCCAAGATAGTGTTTTTTAGACTGGCTGCCACGAGCTGAATCGAATGCAGCCAAGAGCGAGCGTCTAGGACTTACGGTTCAGGAGTTATTCACAGAAACATGGTTCTTTTACTGCCAGCCGCGAAAGCGAAAATAACCAAGATCGAGCGTCTAGGATTTACTTGTCAATAACTCGCCTGGGAAACATCCAGAGAAGTCAAACACAGTGCTCCTATACTAATTGCCAGGCGCTGAGACGAATGCCGCCAAGATCGAGCGTCTAGGACTTACGGTTCAGGAGTTATTCACAGAAACATGGTTCTGAACATGCTGCCAATTTCTCGCCTGGGAAACATGCAGAGAAGTCCAAGATAGTGTTTTTTAGACTGGCTGCCACGAGCTGAATCGAATGCAGCCAAGAGCGAGCGTCTAGGACTTACGGTTCAGGAGTTATTCACAGAAACATGGTTCTGAACATGCTGCCAATTGCTCGGCTGGGAAACATGCAGAGAAGTCCAAGATAGTGTTTCTTAGACTGGCTGCCACGAGCTGAATCGAATGCAGCCAAGAGCGAGCGTCTAGGACTTACGGTTCAGGAGTTATTCACAGAAACATGGTTCTGAACATGCTGCCAATTTCTCGCCTGGGAAACATGCAGAGAAGTCCAAGATAGTGTTTTTTAGACTGGCTGCCACGAGCTGAATCGAATGCAGCCAAGAGCGAGCGTCTAGGACTTACGGTTCAGGAGTTATTCACAGAAACATGGTTCTGAACATGCTGCCAATTGCTCGCCTGGGAAACATGCAGAGAAGTCCAAGATAGTGTTTTTTAGACTGGCTGCCACGAGCTGAATCGAATGCAGCCAAGAGCGAGCGTCTAGGACTTACGGTTCAGGAGTTATTCACAGAAACATGGTTCTGAACATGCTGCCAATTTCTCGCCTGGGAAACATGCAGAGAAGTCCAAGATAGTGTTTTTTAGACTGGCTGCCACGAGCTGAATCGAATGCAGCCAAGAGCGAGCGTCTAGGACTTACGGTTCAGGAGTTATTCACAGAAACATGGTTCTTTTACTGCCAGCCGCGAAAGCGAAAATAACCAAGATCGAGCGTCTAGGATTTACTTGTCAATAACTCGCCTGGGAAACATCCAGAGAAGTCAAACACAGTGCTCCTATACTAATTGCCAGGCGCTGAGACGAATGCCGCCAAGATCGAGCGTCTAGGACTTACGGTTCAGGAGTTATTCACAGAAACATGGTTCTGAACATGCTGCCAATTTCTCGTCTGGGAAACATGCAGAGAAGTCCAAGATAGTGTTTTTTAGACTGGCTGCCACGAGCTGAATCGAATGCAGCCAAGAGCGAGCGTCTAGGACTTACGGTTCAGGAGTTATTCACAGAAACATGGTTCTTTTACTGCCAGCCGCGAAAGCGAAAATAACCAAGATCGAGCGTCTAGGATTTACTTGTCAATAACTCGCCTGGGAAACATCCAGAGAAGTCAAACACAGTGCTCCTATACTAATTGCCAGGCGCTGAGACGAATGCCGCCAAGATCGAGCGTCTAGGACTTACGGTTCAGGAGTTATTTACAGAAACATGGTTCTGAACATGCTGCCAATTTCTCGCCTGGGAAACATGCAGAGAAGTCCAAGATAGTGTTTTTTAGACTGGCTGCCACGAGCTGAATCGAATGCAGCCAAGAGCGAGCGTCTAGGACTTACGGTTCATGAGTTATTCACAGAAACATGGTTCTGAACATGCTGCCAATTGCTCGCCTGGGAAACATGCAGAGAAGTCCAAGATAGTGTTTTTTAGACTGGCTGCCACGAGCTGAATCGAATGCAGTCAAGAGCGAGCGTCTAGGACTTACGGTTCAGGAGTTATTCACAGAAACATGGTTCTTTTACTGCCAGCCGCGAAAGCGAAAATAACCAAGATCGAGCATCTAGGATTTACTTGTCAATAACTCGCCTGGGAAACATCCAGAGAAGTCAAACACAGTGCTCCTATACTAATTGCCAGGCGCTGAGACGAATGCCGCCAAGATCGAGCGTCTAGGACTTACGGTTCAAGAATTAGCTTTAGAAACATTTGCCTTAGGAACATGCAGAGAAGTCCAAGATAGTGTTTTTTAGACTGGCTGCCACGAGCTGAATCGAATGCAGCCAAGAGCGAGCGTCTAGGACTTACGGTTCAGGAGTTATTCACAGAAACATGGTTCTGAACATGCTGCCAATTGCTCGCCTGGGAAACATGCAGAGAAGTCCAAGATAGTGTTTTTTAGACTGGCTGCCACGAGCTGAATCGAATGCAGCCAAGAGCGAGCGTCTAGGACTTACGGTTCAGGAGTTATTCACAGAAACATGGTTCTGAACATGCTGCCAATTGCTCGCCTGGGAAACATGCAGAGAAGTCCAAGATAGTGTTTTTTAGACTGGCTGCCACGAGCTGAATCGAATGCAGCCAAGAGCGAGCGTCTAGGACTTACGGTTCAGGAGTTATTCACAGAAACATGGTTCTGAACATGCTGCCAATTGCTCGCCTGGGAAACATGCAGAGAAGTCCAAGATAGTGTTTTTTAGACTGGCTGCCACGAGCTGAATCGAATGCAGCCAAGAGCGAGCGTCTAGGACTTACGGTTCAGGAGTTATTCACAGAAACATGGTTCTGAACATGCTGCCAATTTCTAGCCTGGGAAACATGCAGAGAAGTCCAAGATAGTGTTTTTTAGACTGGCTGCCACGAGCTGAATCGAATGCAGCCAAGAGCGAGCGTCTAGGACTTACGGTTCAGGAGTTATTCACAGAAACATGGTTCTTTTACTGCCAGCCGCGAAAGCGAAAATAACCAAGATCGAGCGTCTAGGATTTACTTGTCAATAACTCGCCTGGGAAACATCCAGAGAAGTCAAACACAGTGCTCCTATACTAATTGCCAGGCGCTGAGACGAATGCCGCCAAGATCGAGCGTCTAGGACTTACGGTTCAGGAGTTATTCACAGAAACATGGTTCTGAACATGCTGCCAATTTCTCGTCTGGGAAACATGCAGAGAAGTCCAAGATAGTGTTTTTTAGACTGGCTGCCACGAGCTGAATCGAATGCAGCCAAGAGCGAGCGTCTAGGACTTACGGTTCAGGAGTTATTCACAGAAACATGGTTCTTTTACTGCCAGCCGCGAAAGCGAAAATAACCAAGATCGAGCGTCTAGGATTTACTTGTCAATAACTCGCCTGGGAAACATCCAGAGAAGTCAAACACAGTGCTCCTATACTAATTGCCAGGCGCTGAGACGAATGCCGTCAAGATCGAGCGTCTAGGACTTACGGTTCAGGAGTTATTCACAGAAACATGGTTCTGAACATGCTGCCAATTTCTCGCCTGGGAAACATGCAGAGAAGTCCAAGATAGTGTTTTTTAGACTGGCTGCCACGAGCTGAATCGAATGCAGCCAAGAGCGAGCGTCTAGGACTTACGGTTCAGGAGTTATTCACAGAAACATGGTTCTGAACATGCTGCCAATTGCTCGCCTGGGAAACATGCAGAGAAGTCCAAGATAGTGTTTTTTAGACTGGCTGCCACGAGCTGAATCGAATGCAGCCAAGAGCGAGCGTCTAGGACTTACGGTTCAGGAGTTATTCACAGAAACATGGTTCTGAACATGCTGCCAATTTCTCGCCTGGGAAACATGCAGAGAAGTCCAAGATAGTGTTTTTTAGACTGGCTGCCACGAGCTGAATCGAATGCAGCCAAGAGCGAGCGTCTAGGACTTACGGTTCAGGAGTTATTCACAGAAACATGGTTCTGAACATGCTGCCAATTTCTCGCCTGGGAAACATGCAGAGAAGTCCAAGATAGTGTTTTTTAGACTGGCTGCCACGAGCTGAATCGAATGCAGCCAAGAGCGAGCGTCTAGGACTTACGGTTCAGGAGTTATTCACAGAAACATGGTTCTGAACATGCTGCCAATTTCTCGCCTGGGAAACATGCAGAGAAGTCCAAGATAGTGTTTTTTAGACTGGCTGCCACGAGCTGAATCGAATGCAGCCAAGAGCGAGCGTCTAGGACTTACGGTTCAGGAGTTATTCACAGAAACATGGTTCTGAACATGCTGCCAATTGCTCGCCTGGGAAACATGCAGAGAAGTCCAAGATAGTGTTTTTTAGACTGGCTGCCACGAGCTGAATCGAATGCAGCCAAGAGCGAGCGTCTAGGACTTACGGTTCAGGAGTTATTCACAGAAACATGGTTCTGAACATGCTGCCAATTTCTCGCCTGGGAAACATGCAGAGAAGTCCAAGATAGTGTTTTTTAGACTGGCTGCCACGAGCTGAATCGAATGCAGCCAAGAGCGAGCGTCTAGGACTTACGGTTCAGGAGTTATTCACAGAAACATGGTTCTGAACATGCTGCCAATTGCTCGCCTGGGAAACATGCAGAGAAGTCCAAGATAGTGTTTTTTAGACTGGCTGCCACGAGCTGAATCGAATGCAGCCAAGAGCGAGCGTCTAGGACTTACGGTTCAGGAGTTATTCACAGAAACATGGTTCTTTTACTGCCAGCCGCGAAAGCGAAAATAACCAAGATCGAGCGTCTAGGATTTACTTGTCAATAACTCGCCTGGGAAACATCCAGAGAAGTCAAACACAGTGCTCCTATACTAATTGCCAGGCGCTGAGACGAATGCCGCCAAGATCGAGCGTCTAGGACTTACGGTTCAGGAGTTATTCACAGAAACATGGTTCTGAACATGCTGCCAATTTCTCGTCTGGGAAACATGCAGAGAAGTCCAAGATAGTGTTTTTTAGACTGGCTGCCACGAGCTGAATCGAATGCAGCCAAGAGCGAGCGTCTAGGACTTACGGTTCAGGAGTTATTCACAGAAACATGGTTCTTTTACTGCCAGCCGCGAAAGCGAAAATAACCAAGATCGAGCGTCTAGGATTTACTTGTCAATAACTCGCCTGGGAACCATCCAGAGAAGTCAAACACAGTGCTTCTATACTAATTGCCAGGCGCTGAGACGAATGCCGCCAAGATCGAGCGTCTAGGACTTACGGTTCAGGAGTTATTCACAGAAACATGGTTCTGAACATGCTGCCAATTTCTCGCCTGGGAAACATGCAGAGAAGTCCAAGATAGTGTTTTTTAGACTGGCTGCCACGAGCTGAATCGAATGCAGCCAAGAGCGAGCGTCTAGGACTTACGGTTCAGGAGTTATTCACAGAAACATGGTTCTGAACATGCTGCCAATTGCTCGCCTGGGAAACATGCAGAGAAGTCCAAGATAGTGTTTTTTAGACTGGCTGCCACGAGCTGAATCGAATGCAGCCAAGAGCGAGCGTCTAGGACTTACGGTTCAGGAGTTATTCACAGAAACATGGTTCTGAACATGCTGCCAATTTCTCGCCTGGGAAACATGCAGAGAAGTCCAAGATAGTGTTTTTTAGACTGGCTGCCACGAGCTGAATCGAATGCAGCCAAGAGCGAGCGTCTAGGACTTACGGTTCAGGAGTTATTCACAGAAACATGGTTCTGAACATGCTGCCAATTTCTCGCCTGGGAAACATGCAGAGAAGTCCAAGATAGTGTTTTTTAGACTGGCTGCCACGAGCTGAATCGAATGCAGCCAAGAGCGAGCGTCTAGGACTTACGGTTCAGGAGTTATTCACAGAAACATGGTTCTGAACATGCTGCCAATTTCTCGCCTGGGAAACATGCAGAGAAGTCCAAGATAGTGTTTTTTAGACTGGCTGCCACGAGCTGAATCGAATGCAGCCAAGAGCGAGCGTCTAGGACTTACGGTTCAGGAGTTATTCACAGAAACATGGTTCTGAACATGCTGCCAATTTCTCGCCTGGGAAACATGCAGAGAAGTCCAAGATAGTGTTTTTTAGACTGGCTGCCACGAGCTGAATCGAATGCAGCCAAGAGCGAGCGTCTAGGACTTACGGTTCAGGAGTTATTCACAGAAACATGGTTCTTTTACTGCCAGCCGCGAAAGCGAAAATAACCAAGATCGAGCGTCTAGGATTTACTTGTCAATAACTCGCCTGGGAAACATCCAGAGAAGTCAAACACAGTGCTCCTATACTAATTGCCAGGCGCTGAGACGAATGCCGCCAAGATCGAGCGTCTAGGACTTACGGTTCAGGAGTTATTCACAGAAACATGGTTCTGAACATGCTGCCAATTTCTCGTCTGGGAAACATGCAGAGAAGTCCAAGATAGTGTTTTTTAGACTGGCTGCCACGAGCTGAATCGAATGCAGCCAAGAGCGAGCGTCTAGGACTTACGGTTCAGGAGTTATTCACAGAAACATGGTTCTTTTACTGCCAGCCGCGAAAGCGAAAATAACCAAGATCGAGCGTCTAGGATTTACTTGTCAATAACTCGCCTGGGAAACATCCAGAGAAGTCAAACACAGTGCTCCTATACTAATTGCCAGGCGCTGAGACGAATGCCGCCAAGATCGAGCGTCTAGGACTTACGGTTCAGGAGTTATTCACAGAAACATGGTTCTGAACATGCTGCCAATTTCTCGCCTGGGAAACATGCAGAGAAGTCCAAGATAGTGTTTTTTAGACTGGCTGCCACGAGCTGAATCGAATGCAGCCAAGAGCGAGCGTCTAGGACTTACGGTTCAGGAGTTATTCACAGAAACATGGTTCTGAACATGCTGCCAATTGCTCGGCTGGGAAACATGCAGAGAAGTCCAAGATAGTGTTTCTTAGACTGGCTGCCACGAGCTGAATCGAATGCAGCCAAGAGCGAGCGTCTAGGACTTACGGTTCAGGAGTTATTCACAGAAACATGGTTCTGAACATGCTGCCAATTTCTCGCCTGGGAAACATGCAGAGAAGTCCAAGATAGTGTTTTTTAGACTGGCTGCCACGAGCTGAATCGAATGCAGCCAAGAGCGAGCGTCTAGGACTTACGGTTCAGGAGTTATTCACAGAAACATGGTTCTGAACATGCTGCCAATTGCTCGCCTGGGAAACATGCAGAGAAGTCCAAGATAGTGTTTTTTAGACTGGCTGCCACGAGCTGAATCGAATGCAGCCAAGAGCGAGCGTCTAGGACTTACGGTTCAGGAGTTATTCACAGAAACATGGTTCTGAACATGCTGCCAATTTCTCGTCTGGGAAACATGCAGAGAAGTCCAAGATAGTGTTTTTTAGACTGGCTGCCACGAGCTGAATCGAATGCAGCCAAGAGCGAGCGTCTAGGACTTACGGTTCAGGAGTTATTCACAGAAACATGGTTCTTTTACTGCCAGCCGCGAAAGCGAAAATAACCAAGATCGAGCGTCTAGGATTTACTTGTCAATAACTCGCCTGGGAAACATCCAGAGAAGTCAAACACAGTGCTCCTATACTAATTGCCAGGCGCTGAGACGAATGCCGCCAAGATCGAGCGTCTAGGACTTACGGTTCAGGAGTTATTCACAGAAACATGGTTCTGAACATGCTGCCAATTTCTCGTCTGGGAAACATGCAGAGAAGTCCAAGATAGTGTTTTTTAGACTGGCTGCCACGAGCTGAATCGAATGCAGCCAAGAGCGAGCGTCTAGGACTTACGGTTCAGGAGTTATTCACAGAAACATGGTTCTGAACATGCTGCCAATTTCTCGCCTGGGAAACATGCAGAGAAGTCCAAGATAGTGTTTTTTAGACTGGCTGCCACGAGCTGAATCGAATGCAGCCAAGAGCGAGCGTCTAGGACTTACGGTTCAGGAGTTATTCACAGAAACATGGTTCTGAACATGCTGCCAATTTCTCGCCTGGGAAACATGCAGAGAAGTCCAAGATAGTGTTTTTTAGACTGGCTGCCACGAGCTGAATCGAATGCAGCCAAGAGCGAGCGTCTAGGACTTACGGTTCAGGAGTTATTCACAGAAACATGGTTCTGAACATGCTGCCAATTTCTCGCCTGGGAAACATGCAGAGAAGTCCAAGATAGTGTTTTTTAGACTGGCTGCCACGAGCTGAATCGAATGCAGCCAAGAGCGAGCGTCTAGGACTTACGGTTCAGGAGTTATTCACAGAAACATGGTTCTGAACATGCTGCCAATTGCTCGCCTGGGAAACATGCAGAGAAGTCCAAGATAGTGTTTTTTAGACTGGCTGCCACGAGCTGAATCGAATGCAGCCAAGAGCGAGCGTCTAGGACTTACGGTTCAGGAGTTATTCACAGAAACATGGTTCTGAACATGCTGCCAATTGCTCGCCTGGGAAACATGCAGAGAAGTCCAAGATAGTGTTTTTTAGACTGGCTGCCACGAGCTGAATCGAATGCAGCCAAGAGCGAGCGTCTAGGACTTACGGTTCAGGAGTTATTCACAGAAACATGGTTCTGAACATGCTGCCAATTGCTCGCCTGGGAAACATGCAGAGAAGTCCAAGATAGTGTTTTTTAGACTGGCTGCCACGAGCTGAATCGAATGCAGCCAAGAGCGAGCGTCTAGGACTTACGGTTCAGGAGTTATTCACAGAAACATGGTTCTTTTACTGCCAGCCGCGAAAGCGAAAATAACCAAGATCGAGCGTCTAGGATTTACTTGTCAATAACTCGCCTGGGAAACATCCAGAGAAGTCAAACACAGTGCTCCTATACTAATTGCCAGGCGCTGAGACGAATGCCGCCAAGATCGAGCGTCTAGGACTTACGGTTCAGGAGTTATTCACAGAAACATGGTTCTGAACATGCTGCCAATTTCTCGCCTGGGAAACATGCAGAGAAGTCCAAGATAGTGTTTTTTAGACTGGCTGCCACGAGCTGAATCGAATGCAGCCAAGAGCGAGCGTCTAGGACTTACGGTTCAGGAGTTATTCACAGAAACATGGTTCTTTTACTGCCAGCCGCGAAAGCGAAAATAACCAAGATCGAGCGTCTAGGATTTACTTGTCAATAACTCGCCTGGGAAACATCCAGAGAAGTCAAACACAGTGCTCCTATACTAATTGCCAGGCGCTGAGACGAATGCCGCCAAGATCGAGCGTCTAGGACTTACGGTTCAAGAATTAGCTTTAGAAACATTTGCCTTAGGAACATGCAGAGAAGTCCAAGATAGTGTTTTTTAGACTGGCTGCCACGAGCTGAATCGAAAGCAGCCAAGAGCGAGCGTCTGTGACTTACGGTTCAGGAGTTATTCACAGAAACATGGTTCTGAACATGCTGCCAATTGCTCGCCTGGGAAACATGCAGAGAAGTCCAAGATAGTGTTTTTTAGACTGGCTGCCACGAGCTGAATCGAATGCAGCCAAGAGCGAGCGTCTAGGACTTACGGTTCAGGAGTTATTCACAGAAACATGGTTCTGAACATGCTGCCAATTGCTCGCCTGGGAAACATGCAGAGAAGTCCAAGATAGTGTTTTTTAGACTGGCTGCCACGAGCTGAATCGAATGCAGCCAAGAGCGAGCGTCTAGGACTTACGGTTCAGGAGTTATTCACAGAAACATGGTTCTTTTACTGCCAGCCGCGAAAGCGAAAATAACCAAGATCGAGCGTCTAGGATTTACTTGTCAATAACTCGCCTGGGAAACATCCAGAGAAGTCAAACACAGTGCTCCTATACTAATTGCCAGGCGCTGAGACGAATGCCGCCAAGATCGAGCGTCTAGGACTTACGGTTCAGGAGTTATTCACAGAAACATGGTTCTGAACATGCTGCCAATTTCTCGTCTGGGAAACATGCAGAGAAGTCCAAGATAGTGTTTTTTAGACTGGCTGCCACGAGCTGAATCGAATGCAGCCAAGAGCGAGCGTCTAGGACTTACGGTTCAGGAGTTATTCACAGAAACATGGTTCTTTTACTGCCAGCCGCGAAAGCGAAAATAACCAAGATCGAGCGTCTAGGATTTACTTGTCAATAACTCGCCTGGGAAACATCCAGAGAAGTCAAACACAGTGCTCCTATACTAATTGCCAGGCGCTGAGACGAATGCCGCCAAGATCGAGCGTCTAGGACTTACGGTTCAGGAGTTATTCACAGAAACATGGTTCTGAACATGCTGCCAATTTCTCGCCTGGGAAACATGCAGAGAAGTCCAAGATAGTGTTTTTTAGACTGGCTGCCACGAGCTGAATCGAATGCAGCCAAGAGCGAGCGTCTAGGACTTACGGTTCAGGAGTTATTCACAGAAACATGGTTCTGAACATGCTGCCAATTGCTCGCCTGGGAAACATGCAGAGAAGTCCAAGATAGTGTTTTTTAGACTGGCTGCCACGAGCTGAATCGAATGCAGCCAAGAGCGAGCGTCTAGGACTTACGGTTCAGGAGTTATTCACAGAAACATGGTTCTTTTACTGCCAGCCGCGAAAGCGAAAATAACCAAGATCGAGCGTCTAGGATTTACTTGTCAATAACTCGCCTGGGAAACATCCAGAGAAGTCAAACACAGTGCTCCTATACTAATTGCCAGGCGCTGAGACGAATGCCGCCAAGATCGAGCGTCTAGGACTTACGGTTCAGGAGTTATTCACAGAAACATGGTTCTGAACATGCTGCCAATTTCTCGCCTGGGAAACATGCAGAGAAGTCCAAGATAGTGTTTTTTAGACTGGCTGCCACGAGCTGAATCGAATGCAGCCAAGAGCGAGCGTCTAGGACTTACGGTTCAGGAGTTATTCACAGAAACATGGTTCTTTTACTGCCAGCCGCGAAAGCGAAAATAACCAAGATCGAGCGTCTAGGATTTACTTGTCAATAACTCGCCTGGGAAACATCCAGAGAAGTCAAACACAGTGCTCCTATACTAATTGCCAGGCGCTGAGACGAATGCCGCCAAGATCGAGCGTCTAGGACTTACGGTTCAAGAATTAGCTTTAGAAACATTTGCCTTAGGAACATGCAGAGAAGTCCAAGATAGTGTTTTTTAGACTGGCTGCCACGAGCTGAATCGAAAGCAGCCAAGAGCGAGCGTCTGTGACTTACGGTTCAGGAGTTATTCACAGAAACATGGTTCTGAACATGCTGCCAATTGCTCGCCTGGGAAACATGCAGAGAAGTCCAAGATAGTGTTTTTTAGACTGGCTGCCACGAGCTGAATCGAATGCAGCCAAGAGCGAGCGTCTAGGACTTACGGTTCAGGAGTTATTCACAGAAACATGGTTAAGAACATGCTGCCAATTGCTCGCCTGGGAAACATGCAGAGAAGTCCAAGATAGTGTTTTTTAGACTGGCTGCCACGAGCTGAATCGAATGCAGCCAAGAGCGAGCGTCTAGGACTTACGGTTCAGGAGTTATTCACAGAAACATGGTTCTTTTACTGCCAGCCGCGAAAGCGAAAATAACCAAGATCGAGCGTCTAGGATTTACTTGTCAATAACTCGCCTGGGAAACATCCAGAGAAGTCAAACACAGTGCTCCTATACTAATTGCCAGGCGCTGAGACGAATGCCGCCAAGATCGAGCGTCTAGGACTTACGGTTCAAGAATTAGCTTTAGAAACATTTGCCTTAGGAACATGCAGAGAAGTCCAAGATAGTGTTTTTTAGACTGGCTGCCACGAGCTGAATCGAATGCAGCCAAGAGCGAGCGTCTGTGACTTACGGTTCAGGAGTTATTCACAGAAACATGGTTCTGAACATGCTGCCAATTGCTCGCCTGGGAAACATGCAGAGAAGTCCAAGATAGTGTTTTTTAGACTGGCTGCCACGAGCTGAATCGAATGCAGCCAAGAGCGAGCGTCTAGGACTTACGGTTCAGGAGTTATTCACAGAAACATGGTTCTGAACATGCTGCCAATTGCTCGCCTGGGAAACATGCAGAGAAGTCCAAGATAGTGTTTTTTAGACTGGCTGCCACGAGCTGAATCGAATGCAGCCAAGAGCGAGCGTCTAGGACTTACGGTTCAGGAGTTATTCACAGAAACATGGTTCTTTTACTGCCAGCCGCGAAAGCGAAAATAACCAAGATCGAGCGTCTAGGATTTACTTGTCAATAACTCGCCTGGGAAACATCCAGAGAAGTCAAACACAGTGCTCCTATACTAATTGCCAGGCGCTGAGACGAATGCCGCCAAGATCGAGCGTCTAGGACTTACGGTTCAAGAATTAGCTTTAGAAACATTTGCCTTAGGAACATGCAGAGAAGTCCAAGATAGTGTTTTTTAGACTGGCTGCCACGAGCTGAATCGAATGCAGCCAAGAGCGAGCGTCTAGGACTTACGGTTCAGGAGTTATTCACAGAAACATGGTTCTGAACATGCTGCCAATTGCTCGCCTGGGAAACATGCAGAGAAGTCCAAGATAGTGTTTTTTAGACTGGCTGCCACGAGCTGAATCGAATGCAGCCAAGAGCGAGCGTCTAGGACTTACGGTTCAGGAGTTATTCACAGAAACATGGTTCTTTTACTGCCAGCCGCGAAAGCGAAAATAACCAAGATCGAGCGTCTAGGATTTACTTGTCAATAACTCGCCTGGGAAACATACAGAGAAGTCAAACACAGTGCTCCTATACTAATTGCCAGGCGCTGAGACGAATGCCGCCAAGATCGAGCGTCTAGGACTTACGGTTCAAGAATTAGCTTTAGAAACATTTGCCTTAGGAACATGCAGAGAAGTCCAAGATAGTGTTTTTTAGACTGGCTGCCACGAGCTGAATCGAATGCAGCCAAGAGCGAGCGTCTGTGACTTACGGTTCAGGAGTTATTCACAGAAACATGGTTCTGAACATGCTGCCAATTGCTCGCCTGGGAAACATGCAGAGAAGTCCAAGATAGTGTTTTTTAGACTGGCTGCCACGAGCTGAATCGAATGCAGCCAAGAGCGAGCGTCTAGGACTTACGGTTCAGGAGTTATTCACAGAAACATGGTTCTGAACATGCTGCCAATTTCTCGCCTGGGAAACATGCAGAGAAGTCCAAGATAGTGTTTTTTAGACTGGCTGCCACGAGCTGAATCGAATGCAGCCAAGAGCGAGCGTCTAGGACTTACGGTTCAGGAGTTATTCACAGAAACATGGTTCTTTTACTGCCAGCCGCGAAAGCGAAAATAACCAAGATCGAGCGTCTAGGATTTACTTGTCAATAACTCGCCTGGGAAACATCCAGAGAAGTCAAACACAGTGCTCCTATACTAATTGCCAGGCGCTGAGACGAATGCCGCCAAGATCGAGCGTCTAGGACTTACGGTTCAGGAGTTATTCACAGAAACATGGTTCTGAACATGCTGCCAATTTCTCGTCTGGGAAACATGCAGAGAAGTCCAAGATAGTGTTTTTTAGACTGGGTGCCACGAGCTGAATCGAATGCAGCCAAGAGCGAGCGTCTAGGACTTACGGTTCAGGAGTTATTCACAGAAACATGGTTCTGAACATGCTGCCAATTTCTCGCCTGGGAAACATGCAGAGAAGTCCAAGATAGTGTTTTTTAGACTGGCTGCCACGAGCTGAATCGAATGCAGCCAAGAGCGAGCGTCTAGGACTTACGGTTCAGGAGTTATTCACAGAAACATGGTTCTGAACATGCTGCCAATTGCTCGCCTGGGAAACATGCAGAGAAGTCCAAGATAGTGTTTTTTAGACTGGCTGCCACGAGCTGAATCGAATGCAGCCAAGAGCGAGCGTCTAGGACTTACGGTTCAGGAGTTATTCACAGAAACATGGTTCTGAACATGCTGCCAATTTCTCGCCTGGGAAACATGCAGAGAAGTCCAAGATAGTGTTTTTTAGACTGGCTGCCACGAGCTGAATCGAATGCAGCCAAGAGCGAGCGTCTAGGACTTACGGTTCAGGAGTTATTCACAGAAACATGGTTCTGAACATGCTGCCAATTTCTCGCCTGGGAAACATGCAGAGAAGTCCAAGATAGTGTTTTTTAGACTGGCTGCCACGAGCTGAATCGAATGCAGCCAAGAGCGAGCGTCTAGGACTTACGGTTCAGGAGTTATTCACAGAAACATGGTTCTGAACATGCTGCCAATTGCTCGCCTGGGAAACATGCAGAGAAGTCCAAGATAGTGTTTTTTAGACTGGCTGCCACGAGCTGAATCGAATGCAGCCAAGAGCGAGCGTCTAGGACTTACGGTTCAGGAGTTATTCACAGAAACATGGTTCTGAACATGCTGCCAATTGCTCGCCTGGGAAACATGCAGAGAAGTCCAAGATAGTGTTTTTTAGACTGGCTGCCACGAGCTGAATCGAATGCAGCCAAGAGCGAGCGTCTAGGACTTACGGTTCAGGAGTTATTCACAGAAACATGGTTCTGAACATGCTGCCAATTGCTCGCCTGGGAAACATGCAGAGAAGTCCAAGATAGTGTTTTTTAGACTGGCTGCCACGAGCTGAATCGAATGCAGCCAAGAGCGAGCGTCTAGGACTTACGGTTCAGGAGTTATTCACAGAAACATGGTTCTTTTACTGCCAGCCGCGAAAGCGAAAATAACCAAGATCGAGCGTCTAGGATTTACTTGTCAATAACTCGCCTGGGAAACATCCAGAGAAGTCAAACACAGTGCTCCTATACTAATTGCCAGGCGCTGAGACGAATGCCGCCAAGATCGAGCGTCTAGGACTTACGGTTCAGGAGTTATTCACAGAAACATGGTTCTGAACATGCTGCCAATTTCTCGCCTGGGAAACATGCAGAGAAGTCCAAGATAGTGTTTTTTAGACTGGCTGCCACGAGCTGAATCGAATGCAGCCAAGAGCGAGCGTCTAGGACTTACGGTTCAGGAGTTATTCACAGAAACATGGTTCTTTTACTGCCAGCCGCGAAAGCGAAAATAACCAAGATCGAGCGTCTAGGATTTACTTGTCAATAACTCGCCTGGGAAACATCCAGAGAAGTCAAACACAGTGCTCCTATACTAATTGCCAGGCGCTGAGACGAATGCCGCCAAGATCGAGCGTCTAGGACTTACGGTTCAAGAATTAGCTTTAGAAACATTTGCCTTAGGAACATGCAGAGAAGTCCAAGATAGTGTTTTTTAGACTGGCTGCCACGAGCTGAATCGAAAGCAGCCAAGAGCGAGCGTCTGTGACTTACGGTTCAGGAGTTATTCACAGAAACATGGTTCTGAACATGCTGCCAATTGCTCGCCTGGGAAACATGCAGAGAAGTCCAAGATAGTGTTTTTTAGACTGGCTGCCACGAGCTGAATCGAATGCAGCCAAGAGCGAGCGTCTAGGACTTACGGTTCAGGAGTTATTCACAGAAACATGGTTCTGAACATGCTGCCAATTGCTCGCCTGGGAAACATGCAGAGAAGTCCAAGATAGTGTTTTTTAGACTGGCTGCCACGAGCTGAATCGAATGCAGCCAAGATCGAGCGTCTAGGACTTACGGTTCAGGAGTTATTCACAGAAACATGGTTCTTTTACTGCCAGCCGCGAAAGCGAAAATAACCAAGATCGAGCGTCTAGGATTTACTTGTCAATAACTCGCCTGGGAAACATCCAGAGAAGTCAAACACAGTGCTCCTATACTAATTGCCAGGCGCTGAGACGAATGCCGCCAAGATCGAGCGTCTAGGACTTACGGTTCAGGAGTTATTCACAGAAACATGGTTCTGAACATGCTGCCAATTTCTCGTCTGGGAAACATGCAGAGAAGTCCAAGATAGTGTTTTTTAGACTGGCTGCCACGAGCTGAATCGAATGCAGCCAAGAGCGAGCGTCTAGGACTTACGGTTCAGGAGTTATTCACAGAAACATGGTTCTTTTACTGCCAGCCGCGAAAGCGAAAATAACCAAGATCGAGCGTCTAGGATTTACTTGTCAATAACTCGCCTGGGAAACATCCAGAGAAGTCAAACACAGTGCTCCTATACTAATTGCCAGGCGCTGAGACGAATGCCGCCAAGATCGAGCGTCTAGGACTTACGGTTCAGGAGTTATTCACAGAAACATGGTTCTGAACATGCTGCCAATTTCTCGCCTGGGAAACATGCAGAGAAGTCCAAGATAGTGTTTTTTAGACTGGCTGCCACGAGCTGAATCGAATGCAGCCAAGAGCGAGCGTCTAGGACTTACGGTTCAGGAGTTATTCACAGAAACATGGTTCTGAACATGCTGCCAATTGCTCGCCTGGGAAACATGCAGAGAAGTCCAAGATAGTGTTTTTTAGACTGGCTGCCACGAGCTGAATCGAATGCAGCCAAGAGCGAGCGTCTAGGACTTACGGTTCAGGAGTTATTCACAGAAACATGGTTCTGAACATGCTGCCAATTTCTCGCCTGGGAAACATGCAGAGAAGTCCAAGATAGTGTTTTTTAGACTGGCTGCCACGAGCTGAATCGAATGCAGCCAAGAGCGAGCGTCTAGGACTTACGGTTCAGGAGTTATTCACAGAAACATGGTTCTGAACATGCTGCCAATTTCTCGCCTGAGAAACATGCAGAGAAGTCCAAGATAGTGTTTTTTAGACTGGCTGCCACGAGCTGAATCGAATGCAGCCAAGAGCGAGCGTCTAGGACTTACGGTTCAGGAGTTATTCACAGAAACATGGTTCTGAACATGCTGCCAATTGCTCGCCTGGGAAACATGCAGAGAAGTCCAAGATAGTGTTTTTTAGACTGGCTGCCACGAGCTGAATCGAATGCAGCCAAGAGCGAGCGTCTAGGACTTACGGTTCAGGAGTTATTCACAGAAACATGGTTCTGAACATGCTGCCAATTTCTCGCCTGGGAAACATGCAGAGAAGTCCAAGATAGTGTTTTTTAGACTGGCTGCCACGAGCTGAATCGAATGCAGCCAAGAGCGAGCGTCTAGGACTTACGGTTCAGGAGTTATTCACAGAAACATGGTTCTGAACATGCTGCCAATTTCTCGCCTGAGAAACATGCAGAGAAGTCCAAGATAGTGTTTTTTAGACTGGCTGCCACGAGCTGAATCGAATGCAGCCAAGAGCGAGCGTCTAGGACTTACGGTTCAGGAGTTATTCACAGAAACATGGTTCTGAACATGCTGCCAATTTCTCGCCTGGGAAACATGCAGAGAAGTCCAAGATAGTGTTTTTTAGACTGGCTGCCACGAGCTGAATCGAATGCAGCCAAGAGCGAGCGTCTAGGACTTACGGTTCAGGAGTTATTCACAGAAACATGGTTCTGAACATGCTGCCAATTTCTCGCCTGGGAAACATGCAGAGAAGTCCAAGATAGTGTTTTTTAGACTGGCTGCCACGAGCTGAATCGAATGCAGCCAAGAGCGAGCGTCTAGGACTTACGGTTCAGGAGTTATTCACAGAAACATGGTTCTTTTACTGCCAGCCGCGAAAGCGAAAATAACCAAGATCGAGCGTCTAGGATTTACTTGTCAATAACTCGCCTGGGAAACATCCAGAGAAGTCAAACACAGTGCTCCTATACTAATTGCCAGGCGCTGAGACGAATGCCGCCAAGATCGAGCGTCTAGGACTTACGGTTCAGGAGTTATTCACAGAAACATGGTTCTGAACATGCTGCCAATTTCTCGTCTGGGAAACATGCAGAGAAGTCCAAGATAGTGTTTTTTAGACTGGCTGCCACGAGCTGAATCGAATGCAGCCAAGAGCGAGCGTCTAGGACTTACGGTTCAGGAGTTATTCACAGAAACATGGTTCTTTTACTGCCAGCCGCGAAAGCGAAAATAACCAAGATCGAGCGTCTAGGATTTACTTGTCAATAACTCGCCTGGGAAACATCCAGAGAAGTCAAACACAGTGCTCCTATACTAATTGCCAGGCGCTGAGACGAATGCCGCCAAGATCGAGCGTCTAGGACTTACGGTTCAGGAGTTATTCACAGAAACATGGTTCTGAACATGCTGCCAATTTCTCGCCTGGGAAACATGCAGAGAAGTCCAAGATAGTGTTTTTTAGACTGGCTGCCACGAGCTGAATCGAATGCAGCCAAGAGCGAGCGTCTAGGACTTACGGTTCAGGAGTTATTCACAGAAACATGGTTCTGAACATGCTGCCAATTTCTCGCCTGGGAAACATGCAGAGAAGTCCAAGATAGTGTTTTTTAGACTGGCTGCCACGAGCTGAATCGAATGCAGCCAAGAGCGAGCGTCTAGGACTTACGGTTCAGGAGTTATTCACAGAAACATGGTTCTGAACATGCTGCCAATTGCTCGCCTGGGAAACATGCAGAGAAGTCCAAGATAGTGTTTTTTAGACTGGCTGCCACGAGCTGAATCGAATGCAGCCAAGAGCGAGCGTCTAGGACTTACGGTTCAGGAGTTATTCACAGAAACATGGTTCTGAACATGCTGCCAATTTCTCGCCTGGGAAACATGCAGAGAAGTCCAAGATAGTGTTTTTAGACTGGCTGCCACGAGCTGAATCGAATGCAGCCAAGAGCGAGCGTCTAGGACTTACGGTTCAGGAGTTATTCACAGAAACATGGTTCTGAACATGCTGCCAATTGCTCGCCTGGGAAACATGCAGAGAAGTCCAAGATAGTGTTTTTTAGACTGGCTGCCACGAGCTGAATCGAATGCAGCCAAGAGCGAGCGTCTAGGACTTACGGTTCAGGAGTTATTCACAGAAACATGGTTCTGAACATGCTGCCAATTTCTCGCCTGGGAAACATGCAGAGAAGTCCAAGATAGTGTTTTTTAGACTGGCTGCCACGAGCTGAATCGAATGCAGCCAAGAGCGAGCGTCTAGGACTTACGGTTCAGGAGTTATTCACAGAAACATGGTTCTGAACATGCTGCCAATTTCTCGCCTGGGAAACATGCAGAGAAGTCCAAGATAGTGTTTTTTAGACTGGCTGCCACGAGCTGAATCGAATGCAGCCAAGAGCGAGCGTCTAGGACTTACGGTTCAGGAGTTATTCACAGAAACATGGTTCTTTTACTGCCAGCCGCGAAAGCGAAAAATAACCAAGATCGAGCGTCTAGGATTTACTTGTCAATAACTCGCCTGGGAAACATCCAGAGAAGTCAAACACAGTGCTCCTATACTAATTGCCAGGCGCTGAGACGAATGCCGCCAAGATCGAGCGTCTAGGACTTACGGTTCAGGAGTTATTCACAGAAACATGGTTCTGAACATGCTGCCAATTTCTCGTCTGGGAAACATGCAGAGAAGTCCAAGATAGTGTTTTTTAGACTGGCTGCCACGAGCTGAATCGAATGCAGCCAAGAGCGAGCGTCTAGGACTTACGGTTCAGGAGTTATTCACAGAAACATGGTTCTTTTACTGCCAGCCGCGAAAGCGAAAATAACCAAGATCGAGCGTCTAGGATTTACTTGTCAATAACTCTCGCCTGGGAAACATCCAGAGAAGTCAAACACAGTGCTCCTATACTAATTGCCAGGCGCTGAGACGAATGCCGCCAAGATCGAGCGTCTAGGACTTACGGTTCAGGAGTTATTCACAGAAACATGGTTCTGAACATGCTGCCAATTTCTCGCCTGGGAAACATGCAGAGAAGTCCAAGATAGTGTTTTTTTAGACTGGCTGCCACGAGCTGAATCGAATGCAGCCAAGAGCGAGCGTCTAGGACTTACGGTTCAGGAGTTATTCACAGAAACATGGTTCTGAACATGCTGCCAATTGCTCGGCTGGGAAACATGCAGAGAAGTCCAAGATAGTGTTTCTTAGACTGGCTGCCACGAGCTGAATCGAATGCAGCCAAGAGCGAGCGTCTAGGACTTACGGTTCAGGAGTTATTCACAGAAACATGGTTCTGAACATGCTGCCAATTTCTCGCCTGGGAAACATGCAGAGAAGTCCAAGATAGTGTTTTTTAGACTGGCTGCCACGAGCTGAATCGAATGCAGCCAAGAGCGAGCGTCTAGGACTTACGGTTCAGGAGTTATTCACAGAAACATGGTTCTGAACATGCTGCCAATTGCTCGCCTGGGAAACATGCAGAGAAGTCCAAGATAGTGTTTTTTAGACTGGCTGCCACGAGCTGAATCGAATGCAGCCAAGAGCGAGCGTCTAGGACTTACGGTTCAGGAGTTATTCACAGAAACATGGTTCTGAACATGCTGCCAATTTCTCGCCTGGGAAACATGCAGAGAAGTCCAAGATAGTGTTTTTTAGACTGGCTGCCACGAGCTGAATCGAATGCAGCCAAGAGCGAGCGTCTAGGACTTACGGTTCAGGAGTTATTCACAGAAACATGGTTCTTTTACTGCCAGCCGCGAAAGCGAAAATAACCAAGATCGAGCGTCTAGGATTTACTTGTCAATAACTCGCCTGGGAAACATCCAGAGAAGTCAAACACAGTGCTCCTATACTAATTGCCAGGCGCTGAGACGAATGCCGCCAAGATCGAGCGTCTAGGACTTACGGTTCAGGAGTTATTCACAGAAACATGGTTCTGAACATGCTGCCAATTTCTCGTCTGGGAAACATGCAGAGAAGTCCAAGATAGTGTTTTTTAGACTGGCTGCCACGAGCTGAATCGAATGCAGCCAAGAGCGAGCGTCTAGGACTTACGGTTCAGGAGTTATTCACAGAAACATGGTTCTGAACATGCTGCCAATTTCTCGCCTGGGAAACATGCAGAGAAGTCCAAGATAGTGTTTTTTAGACTGGCTTGCCACGAGCTGAATCGAATGCAGCCAAGAGCGAGCGTCTAGGACTTACGGTTCAGGAGTTATTCACAGAAACATGGTTCTGAACATGCTGCCAATTGCTCGCCTGGGAAACATGCAGAGAAGTCCAAGATAGTGTTTTTTAGACTGGCTGCCACGAGCTGAATCGAATGCAGCCAAGAGCGAGCGTCTAGGACTTACGGTTCAGGAGTTATTCACAGAAACATGGTTCTGAACATGCTGCCAATTTCTCGCCTGGGAAACATGCAGAGAAGTCCAAGATAGTGTTTTTTAGACTGGCTGCCACGAGCTGAATCGAATGCAGCCAAGAGCGAGCGTCTAGGACTTACGGTTCAGGAGTTATTCACAGAAACATGGTTCTGAACATGCTGCCAATTTCTCGCCTGGGAAACATGCAGAGAAGTCCAAGATAGTGTTTTTTAGACTGGCTGCCACGAGCTGAATCGAATGCAGCCAAGAGCGAGCGTCTAGGACTTACGGTTCAGGAGTTATTCACAGAAACATGGTTCTGAACATGCTGCCAATTGCTCGCCTGGGAAACATGCAGAGAAGTCCAAGATAGTGTTTTTTAGACTGGCTGCCACGAGCTGAATCGAATGCAGCCAAGAGCGAGCGTCTAGGACTTACGGTTCAGGAGTTATTCACAGAAACATGGTTCTGAACATGCTGCCAATTGCTCGCCTGGGAAACATGCAGAGAAGTCCAAGATAGTGTTTTTTAGACTGGCTGCCACGAGCTGAATCGAATGCAGCCAAGAGCGAGCGTCTAGGACTTACGGTTCAGGAGTTATTCACAGAAACATGGTTCTGAACATGCTGCCAATTGCTCGCCTGGGAAACATGCAGAGAAGTCCAAGATAGTGTTTTTTAGACTGGCTGCCACGAGCTGAATCGAATGCAGCCAAGAGCGAGCGTCTAGGACTTACGGTTCAGGAGTTATTCACAGAAACATGGTTCTTTTACTGCCAGCCGCGAAAGCGAAAATAACCAAGATCGAGCGTCTAGGATTTACTTGTCAATAACTCGCCTGGGAAACATCCAGAGAAGTCAAACACAGTGCTCCTATACTAATTGCCAGGCGCTGAGACGAATGCCGCCAAGATCGAGCGTCTAGGACTTACGGTTCAGGAGTTATTCACAGAAACATGGTTCTGAACATGCTGCCAATTTCTCGCCTGGGAAACATGCAGAGAAGTCCAAGATAGTGTTTTTTAGACTGGCTGCCACGAGCTGAATCGAATGCAGCCAAGAGCGAGCGTCTAGGACTTACGGTTCAGGAGTTATTCACAGAAACATGGTTCTTTTACTGCCAGCCGCGAAAGCGAAAATAACCAAGATCGAGCGTCTAGGATTTACTTGTCAATAACTCGCCTGGGAAACATCCAGAGAAGTCAAACACAGTGCTCCTATACTAATTGCCAGGCGCTGAGACGAATGCCGCCAAGATCGAGCGTCTAGGACTTACGGTTTCAAGAATTAGCTTTAGAAACATTTGCCTTAGGAACATGCAGAGAAGTCCAAGATAGTGTTTTTAGACTGGCTGCCACGAGCTGAATCGAAAGCAGCCAAGAGCGAGCGTCTGTGACTTACGGTTCAGGAGTTATTCACAGAAACATGGTTCTGAACATGCTGCCAATTGCTCGCCTGGGAAACATGCAGAGAAGTCCAAGATAGTGTTTTTTAGACTGGCTGCCACGAGCTGAATCGAATGCAGCCAAGAGCGAGCGTCTAGGACTTACGGTTCAGGAGTTATTCACAGAAACATGGTTCTGAACATGCTGCCAATTGCTCGCCTGGGAAACATGCAGAGAAGTCCAAGATAGTGTTTTTTAGACTGGCTGCCACGAGCTGAATCGAATGCAGCCAAGAGCGAGCGTCTAGGACTTACGGTTCAGGAGTTATTCACAGAAACATGGTTCTTTTACTGCCAGCCGCGAAAGCGAAAATAACCAAGATCGAGCGTCTAGGATTTACTTGTCAATAACTCGCCTGGGAAACATCCAGAGAAGTCAAACACAGTGCTCCTATACTAATTGCCAGGCGCTGAGACGAATGCCGCCAAGATCGAGCGTCTAGGACTTACGGTTCAGGAGTTATTCACAGAAACATGGTTCTGAACATGCTGCCAATTTCTCGTCTGGGAAACATGCAGAGAAGTCCAAGATAGTGTTTTTTAGACTGGCTGCCACGAGCTGAATCGAATGCAGCCAAGAGCGAGCGTCTAGGACTTACGGTTCAGGAGTTATTCACAGAAACATGGTTCTTTTACTGCCAGCCGCGAAAGCGAAAATAACCAAGATCGAGCGTCTAGGATTTACTTGTCAATAACTCGCCTGGGAAACATCCAGAGAAGTCAAACACAGTGCTCCTATACTAATTGCCAGGCGCTGAGACGAATGCCGCCAAGATCGAGCGTCTAGGACTTACGGTTCAGGAGTTATTCACAGAAACATGGTTCTGAACATGCTGCCAATTTCTCGCCTGGGAAACATGCAGAGAAGTCCAAGATAGTGTTTTTTTAGACTGGCTGCCACGAGCTGAATCGAATGCAGCCAAGAGCGAGCGTCTAGGACTTACGGTTCAGGAGTTATTCACAGAAACATGGTTCTGAACATGCTGCCAATTGCTCGCCTGGGAAACATGCAGAGAAGTCCAAGATAGTGTTTTTTAGACTGGCTGCCACGAGCTGAATCGAATGCAGCCAAGAGCGAGCGTCTAGGACTTACGGTTCAGGAGTTATTCACAGAAACATGGTTCTTTTACTGCCAGCCGCGAAAGCGAAAATAACCAAGATCGAGCGTCTAGGATTTACTTGTCAATAACTCGCCTGGGAAACATCCAGAGAAGTCAAACACAGTGCTCCTATACTAATTGCCAGGCGCTGAGACGAATGCCGCCAAGATCGAGCGTCTAGGACTTACGGTTCAGGAGTTATTCACAGAAACATGGTTCTGAACATGCTGCCAATTTCTCGCCTGGGAAACATGCAGAGAAGTCCAAGATAGTGTTTTTTAGACTGGCTGCCACGAGCTGAATCGAATGCAGCCAAGAGCGAGCGTCTAGGACTTACGGTTCAGGAGTTATTCACAGAAACATGGTTCTTTTACTGCCAGCCGCGAAAGCGAAAATAACCAAGATCGAGCGTCTAGGATTTACTTGTCAATAACTCGCCTGGGAAACATCCAGAGAAGTCAAACACAGTGCTCCTATACTAATTGCCAGGCGCTGAGACGAATGCCGCCAAGATCGAGCGTCTAGGACTTACGGTTCAGGAGTTATTCACAGAAACATGGTTCTGAACATGCTGCCAATTTCTCGCCTGGGAAACATGCAGAGAAGTCCAAGATAGTGTTTTTTAGACTGGCTGCCACGAGCTGAATCGAATGCAGCCAAGAGCGAGCGTCTAGGACTTACGGTTTCAGGAGTTATTCACAGAAACATGGTTCTTTTACTGCCAGCCGCGAAAGCGAAAATAACCAAGATCGAGCGTCTAGGATTTACTTGTCAATAACTCGCCTGGGAAACATCCAGAGAAGTCAAACACAGTGCTCCTATACTAATTGCCAGGCGCTGAGACGAATGCCGCCAAGATCGAGCGTCTAGGACTTACGGTTCAAGAATTAGCTTTAGAAACATTTGCCTTAGGAACATGCAGAGAAGTCCAAGATAGTGTTTTTTAGACTGGCTGCCACGAGCTGAATCGAAAGCAGCCAAGAGCGAGCGTCTGTGACTTACGGTTCAGGAGTTATTCACAGAAACATGGTTCTGAACATGCTGCCAATTGCTCGCCTGGGAAACATGCAGAGAAGTCCAAGATAGTGTTTTTTAGACTGGCTGCCACGAGCTGAATCGAATGCAGCCAAGAGCGAGCGTCTAGGACTTACGGTTCAGGAGTTATTCACAGAAACATGGTTCTGAACATGCTGCCAATTGCTCGCCTGGGAAACATGCAGAGAAGTCCAAGA